>NW_021255390.1:0-1907 GCF_002162155.2 Triticum dicoccoides | reverse complement strand
CTGACTCGTCTATGATCGAGCACTTGTATTCGAGCCCTCGAGGCCCCTGGCTTGTATGATGATGCTTGTATGACTTATTTTATTTGTAGAGTTGTGTTGTGATATCTTCCCGTGAGTCCCTGATCTTGATCGTACACATTTGCGTGCATGATTAGTGTATGATTGAATCGGGGGCGTCACAAGTTGGTATCAGAGCCGACTGCCTGTAGGAATCCCCCTTCCACACTCCTTGGCCGAAGTCGACTCTAGTCACTATAAAACTTTTACTAACATGGCTGTGAGCCTTACGGGCCCACGTCGCCATTGGGTGGTACTAGGATCTTTTACTCCTCAACCTTTACTCTGGGACTCTGAACTCTTTTCTACTCGGGTTAAACGAAATTACTAACTCTGACTTTAGGATCCCGTTACCACGTTCACCCCAAAGTTGGATAAGCCATAGTTATTTTGCGGGATAGCATTTTGAATAGTGCCCGTGTTGACATTTGACTCCATTGAAACATCTTTGTTTTCAGATGGAACCCGCGAGGCAGGTCGTGCGCCACACTGCGGCCATTGGTGCCTCAGGATCACCTGCTGTGCTAGCTGATATGATGACCTATCTGGGTTATCGCTGGCACCCTGAGTACACCGTCTACGAGGAGTACCAGGACTTTAACCAGGAGCAGTACCGTGCCATCGTCCACCTCTACTCTCGGGAGTATGAGTCCACTACCGTGCTGCACACCGCTCATGGTGTTGGAGTGACCATCGTGATGGCAGTCCACGATGCGGCTCATGCTGCTCTGACACGTCTTCGTGGAGAGTATCAGGCATTGGACACTTCCCCTTTCAGGCACATTCCTATCGCATCTGACGTTGGTGCGGAGGGATACTACACTGCCGCCTACTCCACCGTCACCCGAGAGCCTTTCCACCATCAGCGCCTGGTCCTGCATGCTGATGGGCTGGACCGAGCTAACAGAGCTCTTCGCCACGAGTTGTACACCCCTCGTCAGCACCTTTACAGGGCTCTGACGCGGTTGCACCCCTTTGTCCGGTCTGGACAGCTGCCGCGTTCTGCGATCTACCCAGCCAGGACCGTGATGCCCCACGGTGTCGGATGGCCAGAGGTGGGAGGCTACTCTCCCGCACTTGGTCCTCTTCTGCCACCTGAGCGTCGGGTTCTACACCAGAGTATCCACGGCCCCCAGGCCACTGACGTGGAGGACTATCCGTTGCCTCACTACCAGCTGTCAGGTTACAGCTACCTTCACAGCACCTCCTGGGACTGATGTAGTCTTGCTCATTAGTCTTAGATGCACTCGCGAGCCTGCGTGCCGCCTGTGATGACTTAGTCTATGTACGGAGCTCTGTGTACTGAACTCTATGTCCGACCCCTTTTGTAAGTTATGCCGACTATCTATGTGGTATCTGTCGTGCTCCTTTCATTATGCATGTTTCATCATGAATGACTCTTGTCTATGCAAATTTCTCAATACTGAACTACCCCTGTTATATATTAGCAGGATGGTTAGACCAGCTGGTCGTGGTCGTGGTGGCAACTTCCCACCACCGCCTGAGTACATGGCTGGTATGATCCAACAGCTTGAGATGAATCGCCAGTTCATGGAAAACGTGATGGCTCAGTTTCCTCGCCCCAATATGAACCAGCATCCAAACACAACAACTCTGCAGGATTTCATACGCCTCAACCCAAGTGTGTACCGCAGCTCAACCCAGCCGCTGGAGGCTGATGACTGGCTCCGTGACATCACCTATGAGATGGAGTCTGCTGATGTAGCCCCTGCCAGCTATGTCACTTTTGCTTCCTTCTTCCTGAAGGGACCCGCAGCTCAATGGTGGGACAGCCACAGGCGTACTCTGCCAGTTGGAACAATCATCACCTGGCCAGACTTCCAGGCTGC
>NW_021255389.1:0-462 GCF_002162155.2 Triticum dicoccoides | reverse complement strand
AGGTGTAGACACGGGTTTGCAATTAAGCATCCCAGCGCGATCAAGAAGCTCATGAGCATACTTCCGCTGATGAAGAAAGAAGCCATGCGCACGGCGAGCAACCTCGATGCCGAGGAAGTAGTGCAGAGAACCCAAGTCCTTCATGGAAAACTCAGCACGAAGACGATCGGTAAGCTGTCGAAGAAGAGCACTAGAGCAAGCTGTCATGATGATATCGTCGACATAGAGTAGCATGTAAGCGGTAGCATCGCCGTGTCGGTATATGAATAGCGAAGCATCGGAGCGTGTGGAGCAGAAGCCGAGCTGACAGAGGAACGCTGCGATGCGCTGGTACCAAGCGCGGGGAGCCTGCTTGAGCCCATATAAGGAACGGGAAAGCAGGCAAACATGCTCCGGATGAGTGGCGTCGATGAATCCCGTCGGTTGCTGACAATACACCTGCTCGTTGAGATGACCATGAAG
>NW_021255388.1:0-2459 GCF_002162155.2 Triticum dicoccoides | reverse complement strand
AGAAACTCACATAGCGGTAGAACTGGAGGCGTATCAACAAGGACCCAAATGTCCATAATGTCTTGGTCGATGTCAGGATCACCAAGATCCATGGTGACAAGCATACCCTCATCAAAACCATACATCTTGCAAAATGTTTCCCAATTTTTGCAACCAAAATGGGTTACGCTCCCAGAATTATACAGATTTACTTCAAAATCCACATCGTGATGAGTCCTTAGGTGAATTTTCTTTGTTTCAGAATTTTCATGGTCTTCAAAATCCATCCTCTCCAAGACATAACGTCTTGCATGGCATGGGATAAGCTATACTCGAATTGTAAAAGATGAAAATTACACGTTGAAATAGTTAAAGTCATGCTTAATTATGAAAATAACACTTGTCGTCGTTGTGTACCATTTCAACTTCGAAGGTCTCCTTGAGCTTAATGCTGAAGCGCCGATCATCGTCCAGGTGAGGCCTGTCGCACAGACCTCGATCGTCGTGGCACCAGCCGCACTCCCTCGGGAGACTTTCGTCGTCCGATGACGACATTTCCTACGTTCATAATTCAAAACTACATCATCTCTTGCGTTGGGTCCAATAAGATAATCCACAGTGTGGTGTTGGCCTAAAAACATTTCTTTCTTTAAGCCTGCTACATCCATCTCAAGTATTTATGGTCAAGGGTTAGCAGGGCCATCCAAATGGAATATGTGGTATGGGCTTTTTTAGTAGGTCATCCTAACTGACATTAGTAATAACTATGAGTTGATATCACACTTCTATATGTATAACACAAGAGGCAGTTAATCCTATTTAATTAAGTACTAAGATACCCCGGTCCATGCATTAATCGCAAGTACCCCATATGTCCTATTTTTAGCAAAGTCATGCTAAAATTCAAGGAAAATTTCAGCATGACCTTTACTGAAAATAGGACATTATGGAGTACCCGAAATTGCCGGAACGGAAGTTAATCGACATTCTGACAAACTCAAGGGCCTCTTGGGGTACCTGCAAAATCATCACGACACGATGGTCAGAGACAAAACCCAACAAACTAGCACCATAATGTGCCAAGCAGTACTAAAAACAAAACTTATGGCAGTTTCATCCAATTTGAATCTGATATCCCAGTGAAATTCAGGTAGCATTCTACAAGTTTCAACTACGAGTAGCGTCCTTGGGGCCAACTCTAATCAATTCAACTACGAGTTGCTGATTCGACAACCTACAAACTGATGACAAATTTATCTGCCATGACCACATCCAGGAACAGTTCTATTATAACACAATATTTCAGGGAAACACACAAAAGAAAACAATTCTTGTAATACATTGTTAACAGGGCATGGATTTTACTCCTACAGTATCAACATGAGAGATATTTAGCGCGTGCACTCGTGAGTATGTCTATGACTTGTGACAATGTGGCAAAGTTGTACAAAAGAACTCAACCCTTTTTAGTCGGTACATAATATGTTCCTACATGATGACCATCTGTCTCAAAACATCTCTTTGTTAACGAAAAGCAAAGAACCTTCCAATGAATGTAATTTAATTAATGAGGTTACACTTGACCAACATGCTCAGTCCTATCTTTGCTCCACAATTTGAAATATATTGCTCATTGGACTTATCTTGAAGAGCTAGCCATGATAAATTCAAATATCAAAATGAATTTAAATTTTCACACTATACCAAGTCTGTAGAAGCCATAATAGGATTGTTGTGCGTAGATGCACGATTGTGATTACTTTGTACATATATTTTGAATTTTTTGTAAACATATTATGGCACTAGACTACAAGTCTACTAGCATTTAAAATCATGGATGCATCCATGTTTTCCTACAAAAAGATGAGCTTGTATTTATTTTTTCTGAACTTGAAAAGAAGGGGAAGAGGAGAGGGGAGGGGCACCTGCGCAGGTGCCGGGTAGTGACTGACGGCGGCGAGGTTGCACGGGCGACGGACGGCGGCGGCGAGGTTGCACGGGCGACTGATGGCTCGGAGGAATAAGACGTGCTCCGGCGGGCCTCCTCCTCCTGGTGGACGCGGGCCTCCTCCTCCTAGTGCTCCGGCGGCGACTCCGGCAGCGGAGCGGGCGCGGGGGTCGTCGGGTGCGGGGAAGGCGGCAGGGGCGCGGGGGCGGCGGCGGCGCAGTACGGGTTAGCAATGGGGAAGATAGAAAGGGGACTGGGATTTTAGTGGGGGGGGGGAGGGTTAGCAATGGCGCACCACCTAGCGGTGCGCCATTAGTAATTTTTGATAGCAATGGCGCACCTCCTGGCGGTGCGCCATTAGTAATCTTTTTTTGGATAGCAATGGCGCATCCCCTAGAGGTGCGCCATTAGTAATCTTTTTTTTGATAGCAATGGCACACCCCTTAGCGGTGCGCCATTAGTAAATTTTTTTCAGGATTTTTTGTTGCCTAGCGGAGGGCCGGCAGCGGCATCTTGAACCCTAGGTCTCTCT
>NW_021255387.1:0-653 GCF_002162155.2 Triticum dicoccoides | reverse complement strand
TTGTGTTGTGATTATGGAAGCTGACAAATCCAAAGTCTTCGAAGGCTTTAGGATAGGAGACTTGTATATTGTTGATTTCTTTGCAGATTCACAACCAGCCGTGTGCCTACTTGCAAAAGCTTCAGAAGGATGGCTATGGCATCGACGACTGGGTCATGCAAGCATGAGGAATTTGCACACGCTTGCAAAGAAGAAGCATGTCATTGGCATTGAGAATGTCAAATTCCTCAAGGATCACTTATGCAGTGCCTGTGAAGCTGGAAAGATGACCAAGGCCAAGCATCCAGCGAAGACCATCATGACCACTACTCGTCCATTCGAATTGCTTCACATGGATCTCTTCGGTCCAAATCATTATTCTTCTGTTTCAAATGAAGCATCTCAATATGGCTTTGTTATTGTTGATGATTACTCTCATTACACATGGGTACCCCTTGTTTCTTACAAACATGAAGTGCAGGAAGTCTTCAAACGATTTTCCTCGAGGGCTTCAACCAACTTTGGTGTGAAGATCAAACACATCAGAAGTGACAATGGCACTGAGTTCAAGAATTCGGGTCTCGATGATTATCTTGATGAACTTGGTATTACTCATGAGTTATCTGATCCTTATACTCCTCAACAGAATGGCGCCGTGGAGCGCAAGAACAGGA
>NW_021255386.1:0-1930 GCF_002162155.2 Triticum dicoccoides | reverse complement strand
AAATTACCAGGTACTTTCGTTTCTTGGTAATGATTCTAATGTTCATGAGAATATGATGCTGCCTAAATTGGATACATTTGTTTTGCTTACAAATGAAGGGCCTAGCTTGGAGAAGGATGAACATTGGAGCAAGAACAAGCATGGAGATGATGGCATGCGCAAGGGAAACAAGAACGGAGTTACAAGTGATGATTTCAGGACTTTGAAGCCACCATAATGGGTGCATGAAGCCTTGGACGAAATATACAAGATGCCACTTCATAAATTTCGTCCCGAGGCTATTTTAGTTGCTGCGTCACCTTATTATTGGGCCAGGCCCATGTAATTTCGAAATACATAAGTATAGGCTATTTTTAGAGTCCGTATGTGTGGGAAAACAAGAGATAGGGTTGATTTCGGACCCCTCCACCAAGGGCCGCGAAATTCCCCCCTCTTCCTCCATATATACAGCCCTTAGCGCATCGTTTAGACTTTGGGTTTTGTTTAGATTAAAAGTTCGCCATAGCTGCAACTTTGCGTACTTCGTTTGTGTTCAACGACCAGACAAAGGCGTCACAGAACCCCACCTTGATCAATAAAGTTTTCATCTTATATTCGCAATATCCAGATTGCAATCTTAGTTTCTTGCTTGTTCTTCGTTTGCTCGCAGGAAACAGACCCTCGTGGTCAGGTTGATCGTGCTCCGGCGTGGTCAATAACCTCTCGGAGTTGGTTTAGCGATTGCTAAGGCGCGACGTCCTCGCACGTTCGTAGTCGGATCGTCAAAGTCGACTTCCACCAAAGCGATATCCATCATCTCATCGAAAGACGGGACACCTCCACCTCTATCAAGTGGTATCAGATTTCTAGGTTGCTCGGTGAGATTTTACAAACGGAAACGCTATGCATACTCAGGTACCAAGGACTTCACCATGAAGAAGCTAGGGAGCAAGGAGAACCAGAAGCGGAAGACATACGTGAAGATGGAGAGGAAAAGCGTCAAGGACCAGACTGGCCGGATGATCCGGACGGTGACCCGGATGATTCGGACAGAGCCCGGACGATCCGGACCCCCATCCGGACGATCCGGCTAATTCGACCGAAGACTACAGAAGCCTCCCCCCTGAAGCCGGATCATCCGGACCCCGTCCCGGATCATCCGGACGTCCGGACCGCCAGCCGGACATCCGGCCCTGCGCCTCCACCAGCCGATCCTCCGGATCATCCAGGCCTCCACCCGACCATCCGGACCAGCCCGGATCATCCGGCTCCGGAACCGGATCATTCGGCCAGCGCCTGTGTGCGCGTGTTGGGTTGAGCCCATGTACCCCTTCGCCCCCTAGCCTATAAATAGGACTCCTCCTCCTCCTTTTGAGACTTAGGATTGGATTAGCTCATGTTTGTGTGAGAGCCTTTGCTCATCCACTTGGATACTTCTCCTCTGAGATCAGGACCTCTCCGGAGAAGATCCCCAAGCGGATTCAAGACCCCTCTTTAGGGAAGAACATCAGGGCCTCCTGATGAGGACATCAATACAATTGTTACACCCACAGCCCCTGCTGCTATACATACTGGACCAATTACTAGAGCTCGTGCACGCCAACAAAATTACCAGGTACTTTCGTTTCTTGGTAATGATTCTAATGTTCATGAGAATATGATGCTGCCTAAATTGGATACATTTGTTTTGCTTACAAATGAAGGGCCTAGCTTGGAGAAGGATGAACATTGGAGCAAGAACAAGCATGGAGATGATGGCATGCGCAAGGGAAACAAGAACGGAGTTACAAGTGATGATTTCAGGACTTTGAAGCCACCATAATGGGTGCATGAAGCCTTGGACGAAATATACAAGATGCCACTTCATAAATTTCGTCCCGAGGCTATTTTAGGTGCTGCGTCACCTTATTATTGGGCCAGGCCCATGTAATTTCGAAATACATAAGTATAG
>NW_021255385.1:0-445 GCF_002162155.2 Triticum dicoccoides | reverse complement strand
TGGGAGAATCGGGGGTATAGGATGATGAGGACGGTGTGCCCGCCGCTGCGCAAAATAAGTACACCTCAAATTACTTAGCCTCCACCGTGCAAATGAATGATTGAAATCGAAGGAAGGATAGCAGCGCGGATGACTTACACGGGATGATAAGGCACGAGAATCGCCTCCTTGTTCTTATTGGCGAGCATGAAAATGATGATGTATTCCCTCGCGTATACACGGTGCTCTGTGCAGACTCCCAAGAAGCCCTCGTGCATGTAGTATGGGTCAGCGACACAGATATGAGCTATCTGCTCAAACCCGATGATGTAGTTCATGTGCAAGGCATAAAGGCGGACAAACGTAAAATCCAGCTTCTTCACGTGAAACATGTCAAATATGTAATCGAATCGGAGGAAGAACTTATCCGCGGGGAAGCTGTCGACGTACGACATTTGCCGTGAAA
>NW_021255384.1:0-541 GCF_002162155.2 Triticum dicoccoides | reverse complement strand
TGAAGCGGTGACCGGCTTGGCGTGGAATATTTTTCCTGTCGGCTTGCCACGGCCAACAGCTTTAGCAGATTGATTTGGGTTGGTCTGGGGACACTCACGCATATAGTGACCAGATTCCCCACACTTGAAACAAGTCACAGAACTGGTACGTGGAGGAGCATTGTTAGTTGGACCCCCATAGGGCTTGGCCGGTGCAGACTGTTGGACAGGGCGAGGCGCCTGGAAAGATGGCCTCGGTGTGAACCTGGGTGGCAAGGCGGTGTTGGGTACCCACACGCGGCGCTTCTGAGAACCAGCACCGGATGAGGAACCCATGTCACGGCCATGCTTGCGTGTTGCGTCGTAGTCAGTCTGACCAGTTTCGGCACTGATGGCTTTGTTGACAAGTTTCTGAAAAGTTGTGCACTCATGCAGACGGAGGTCACGGCGAAGCTCAGGACTAAGGCCCTTACGGAACCTTGCTTGCTTCTTGGCATCGGTAGACACTTCCTCAGTTGCATATCGTGCGAGATTACCAAACTCCCTGCTGTAAGCATCCACA
>NW_021255383.1:0-402 GCF_002162155.2 Triticum dicoccoides | reverse complement strand
TTAAATTGAGGGAACTCACATGGTGGTTTCTCTTTAAAACATACCCTCCCGATATTTAGGGAGATATTATAAATATTCCATTTTCGGAATCACCCTTAAACACACTTGCATATTCCCCATGTCTTTTCTAGTTCAAGCTTGACTTCAAAACCTTGCCAAAAATTCTCTTCCCACTTACCGAGGTTCCTCCAAAAATCTGAACATTTTTGGGCACTTCTAATTCCTAGTCCTTGTTCAAACCTTTTGAATTAAATTCAAATGACTTTGAATTTAATTCTTGCAAACGCGTCCACTCCTATTTTTCTTGGGCCGAGCTCATTTTTGTGAGTCTGAGAAAATACCCTTTGCCCAAGTCCCTTCTCTAACCTTTTTCTTTTATTCCCTTTCTCTCTTTCCTTTTTT
>NW_021255382.1:9022-10844 GCF_002162155.2 Triticum dicoccoides | reverse complement strand
GTCTGAGCATTTTTGAATTTCACACATAAATTCAAATTGAATTCAACTGGAATTTTAAATGGAATATTGATCAAAGTGACCAAGCACTGTTATAGCAAAAAGATTAGCTTGATCTCAGGGATTACTGTAGCATCATTACACCGGGGTGTTACATCAGTTTTACACATTTATCCAGTGTGATGTTTAAGCATTACCTACGTTCTATTCATTTTCAACAATACCAGTTTGAATTGCAATATTTGATGGCGGTTAAGCCTGCTGTCAGTAACATTGCCTTCCATTTTATATCTGCTTTAACAGCATGTTGAAAACAACACATTCTAGCTATCATTTGGAGATGATGTTGTTTACCTTTGCTATATTTGTTTGATGTTAAGATTGATGTACTTATCATGCCTTTCCACTACTTATGCAGGATAACAACGGGAGTGGCCACCATTTTTCGCCGAGGTTAGCTTCATCCCTCGGCTTGTACTCCCCCGTCGTTCCATAATGTAGTGCATATAGATCCAGGCCTGGACACTAGTTAGCTTCTAATATTAACTTGTTGCTTGTAGGTACATATGCCCTTGGCAAGGATCCACGCATCGACCCTTTTTCTGTATGGGGCAATGAGATATTGATGAACAAGCATCAAGTGAGGAAACTGATAAGGATTATTAGCAAAAAGATACGAATGGTGGCTAGCAAATTATTTGTTTATGCTCTATCCAACACAAAACTGAGCTATAGGATGGTAACTAAAAACTCTACAGCCTTCTATTTTACTGCCCATAATGAGTTGTTACACAATAATGTCTGAATCTTTTTCGTTCCCAGTGGTTCCCGAAGTAGTTCACTCAAGATTACCTCGCAAAGTACATGATTGGTGGACACGCAATGAAGGTTAAAGTATTTCATCCAGACTACAATGAGCATCGAGAAGTCCTAATGAAGTGATAGAGGCAAAGGTGTCCCGATGTTTCAATGAGATAGATATCATTTTCTGTGGGAGTCAACTTTGACGATCCAACTACGAACGTGCGAAGACGTCGCGCCTTAGCAATCGCTAAACCAACTTCCTAGGGTTATTGACCACGCCAGAGCATGATCAACCTAACCACGAGGGTCTATTTCCTATGAGCAAACGAAGAACAAGCAAGAAACTGAGATTGCAATCTGGATATTGCGAATAAAAGAGGAAAGCTTTATTAATGAAGGTGGGGTTCTGTGACGTCTTGGTCTGGTCGTTGGACACAAACGAAGTACGCGAAGTTGCAGCTATGGCGAACTTTTAATCTAAACAAAACCCAAAGTCTAAACGATGCCCTAAGGGTTGTATATATGGAGGGGAGAGGGGGAATTTCGTGGCCCTTGGTGGAGGGGTCCGAAACCAACCCTATCTCTTGTTTCCCCACACATACAGACTCTAAAAACAGCATATACTTAAGTATTTCGAAAATACATGGGCCTGGCCCAATAATAAGGTGACGCGGCACCTAGAATAGCCTCTGGACGAAATTTATGAAGTGACATCTTGTATATTTCTTCCAAGGCTTCATGCACTCATTATGGTGGCTTCAAAGTCCTGGAATCATCACTTGTAACTCCGTTCCTGTTCCCCTTGCGCATGCCATCATCTCCATGCTTGAACTTGCTCCAAGGTTCATCTTTCTTGTCCAAGCTAGGCCCTTCATTTGTAAGCAAAACAAATGTATCCAATTTAGGCAGCATCATATTCTCATGAACATTAGAATCGTTACCAAGAAACAAAAGTACCTGATAATTCAATTGGCGTGCACAAGCTCTAGTAATTGGTCCAGTATGTATAACAGTAGGGGCT
>NW_021255382.1:4835-7533 GCF_002162155.2 Triticum dicoccoides | reverse complement strand
GATTTGCGCAAATTAGGAAATCTATCCTTACGCAAATGTAACCAAACAAGATCTCCAGGTGCAAACACAACATGTTTTCTACCCTTATCTCCAGCAAGTTTATATTTAGCATTCATACGCTCAATGTTTTCCTTAGTTAACTCATGCATTTTTAAAATCAATTCAGCACGTTCTTTAGCATCAAAATTAACCTTCTCCAAAGATGGAAGAGGCAACAAATAAATAGGTGCACGAGGTAGGAAACCATGCACAATTTCACAAGGGCACATCTTAGTAGTAGAATGCAATGGACGATTATAAGCAAATTCAATATGAGGCAAGCATTCTTCCCACATTTTCTTATTATTCTTCAAAACAGCCCTAAGCATAGTAGACAATGTCCTATTGACTACTTCAGTTTGTCCATCAGTTTGGGGGTGACAAGTAGTACTAAAAAGCAGTTTAGTCCCCAACTTAGCCCATAAACATCTCCAAAAGTGGCTAAGAAATTTAGTATCATGATCTGAAACAATAGTATTTGGCACACCATGCAAGCGAATAATTTCACGAAAGAACAAATCAGCAACATTAACAACATCATCACTTTTATGACATGGTATAAAGTGTGCCATTTTCGAGAACCTATCCACGACAACAAATATGCTATCCCTCCCCTTCTTTGTTCGAGGTAAACCTAAAACAAAGTCCATAGATATATCCTCCCAAGGAACACTAGGTACAGGCAAAGGCATATATAAACCATAAGGATTGAGTCGTGACTTAGCTTTTTGACTACGTAGTGCAGCAAGCAACAAAACGCTCAACATCCCGTCTCATATTTGGCCAAAAGAAATGTGTAGCAAGTATGTCCTCCGTCTTCTTCACACCAGAGTGTACCATTAATCCTCCTCCATGCGCCTCCTGCAACAACAAAAGACGAACGGAGCTAGCTGGAATGCATAGCCTGTTAGCACGAAACATAAATCCATCATTAAGAACTAACTTGTTCCAAGTTCTCCCTTCCTTACAATTCTGCAATGCATCTTTAAATTCAGCATCATGCACATATTGATCTTTGATGGTCTCCAAACCAAATATTTTAAAGTCAAGTTGTGAAAGCATAGTATAACGACGCGACAATGCATCTGCAATAACATTTTCTTTACCCTTCTTGTGTTTAATGACATAAGGGAAAGTCTCAATGAATTCAACCCATTTAGCATGTCTACGGTTCAGTTTTGCTTGACTTTTAATGTGTTCCAAAGATTCATGATCAGAATGTATAACAAATTCCTTGGGCCATAAATAATGGTGCCATGTTTCTAAGGTCCGAACAAGAGCATATAATTCTTTATCATAAGTAGAATAGTTCATACTAGGCCCTCTCAATTTTTTAGAAAAGTATGCAACAGGTTTGCCATCTTGTAATAACACACCTCCTAATCCAATTCCACTAGCATCACATTCAAGCTCAAAAGTCTTATTAAAATTAGGAAGTTGGAGTAAAGGAGCATGTGTCAACTTATATTTCAATACCGTGAAGGCTTCTTCCTGTGCAGTACCCCAAACAAAAGGTACATCCTTCTTTGTAAGCTCGTTGGGAGGTGCAGCAATGGTGCTGGAATCTCTCACAAAACGCCTATAGAAACCAGCGAGGCCAAGGAAACTCCTCACTTATGTGACCGTTTTAGGCTGTGGCCAACTCTCAATAGCTTCAATCTTGGCTTTATCAACTTCAATTCCCTGTGGAGTAACAACATAGCCAAGAAAAGATACTCGGTTGGTGCAAAAGGTGCACTTCCCAAGGTTACCAAACAAACGTGCATCACGTAGAGCAATAAAAACAACACGTAAATGTTCCAAATGTTCCTCCAAAGATTTGCTATAAATCAATATGTCATCAAAGTAAACTACCACAAATCGTCCAATGAAAGCACGTAAAACTTCGTTCATTAATCTCATGAAAGTACTAGGTGCATTAGTTAACCGAAAAGGCATGACTAACCACTCATATAATCCAAACTTAGTTTTAAATGTTGTTTTCCATTGATCTCCCAATTTCATACGAATTTGATGGTATCCACTACGCAAATCAACTTTGGAGAATATTGTAGAGCCACTCAATTCATCAAGCATATCATCTAGCCTAGGAATAGGATGACAATAATGAATAGTAATATTATTAATGCCTTTACAATCAACGCACATACGCGACGTACCATCCTTTTTCGGCACTAAAATGATAGGAACAGCACAAGGACTAAGTGATTCGCGTATATAACCTTTGTCGAGTAGCTCTTGTACTTGACGCATAATCTCCTTCGTCTCCCCTGGATTGGTACGGTATGGTGCACAGTTGGGTAATGATGCACCAGGAATTAAGTCAATTTGATGCTCAATCCCTCAAATAGGTGGTAATCCCGATGGCACGTCTTGTGGAAAGACGGCAGCGAACTCCTGCAAAATATTAGTGATAGCGGGAGGCAAAGAGGAAGGCACGTCCTCGAATGAAAATAATACCTCTTTGCACACAAAAGCATAGCAAACAGATTTGCTAAAATCTAGATCATCAATATCAGATTTGGTGGCAAGTAAACATGCACTTTTCAATTTAATTTCAGAAGCAACAGTAGATGGTTTATTATTAGGCTTCATTTGTTGCTCAAATTCTTTTGCCACAATTTGATTTTCACTCTTATTTTTCTCCTTTTTTGCTTTA
>NW_021255382.1:0-4443 GCF_002162155.2 Triticum dicoccoides | reverse complement strand
TCATCTTTCAAAATGGAATCAGGAGTCATAGGAAGCAAAGTAATATTTTTGTCCTTATGAACAAGAGTATACTGATTGTTTCTACCATGGTGTACAGAATTTTTATCAAATTGCCATGGTCTACCATGTAATAAGGAACATGCTTGCATAGGTACCACATCACAATCAACATAATCAGCATATGTAGAGATACTAAAATGCACACGAACAGTACGTGTTACCTTAACCTTGCCGCTGTTGTTGAACCATTGGATGTAGTAAGGATGTGGATGTGGTCTTGTGGTGAGAGATAGCTTCTCCACCTTATCCATGCTAGCCAGGTTGTTGCAGCTCCCTCCATCTATGATGACGCGAACAGAACGTTCCTTCACAACTCCCTTTGTATGGAACAAATTATGCCTCTGATTTTGCTCAGCTTGTGTAACCTGCACACTCAAAACATGTTGAGCAACTAAACATTCATACCTGTCAGCATCTTCAGGAGCCATGTATTGTGTCTCATGATCAGAATCATGTCCACCATGTTCTTCATGTGTAATAAGAGCCAAAGTCTCCTCATCATAATCACTAGCGGACTCATACCCACCATCCTCAGTAACAATCATCACACGCTGAGATTTGCATTCTCTCACAAAATGTCCTCTTCCCTTACAATGACGACAAATAATATCACTTGTGTGCCTTGTTGATGCCATGGAAGAAGAGCTCTGCACAGGCCCGGCAGGTGCGCTCTTGGCAGATAGTGGTGGTTGTGCCTGCTTTCTTGTATCACGGCTTGAGGTGGCACCTGATGGAGGTGCTGGTGCGGTGGAAGTAGAGGATGCACGTGGTGTCCATGATGAAGATCGACCTACAGAAAAGTTAGTTCGCACCAATGCCTGTCAATCCTGCACTTCACGTTCAGCTTTACAAGCAAGATGGAATAAACAAGTGGTATTAGTATACTCCTTATACTCTAGAATGGTCTGAATCTCTCTATTTAATCCACCCATAAAATGTGCAAGCATAGCTTCATTCTCCTCAACAATACCACATCTAATCATGCCAGTTTGTAATTCCTGATAATATTCTTCTACAGAATATTTTCCTTGTCTTAAGCGCTGCAATTTTTGAAGTAATTCACGTTGATAATAAGGTGGAACCCAACGAGTACGCATAGCATCTTTCAAAGCAGCCCAAGTAGCTGGAATGGGATATAATCTACAATGTTCGGACCACCAAACACATGCAAAACTAGTGAAAGCACAAACAGCAGCAGGAACACGTCTCTCCTCAAAATATTGTAAACATGTAAAACGTTGTTCAGTTTCTAACTCCCAAGTAAGATATATATCAGGAACGTATCTACCCTCAAATGGTGGAATATTCAATTTCAGTTTAGGAAGATGGTCATGATCTCGTACCTCATGTGGTGGTGCAGCCCTGCCGTTGTGATGATATGCATGAGGACGACCTGGTGGTGGTGGTGCTGGTGGTTGCACGTAGTTCTGATTTTGATCAACCTCATCCTCATAATGGTCCTCCACCTCTGCAGTAGGAGCAGGAGCGACAGAAGCACCTACAGTAGGTACAGCAGCACCAGAAGTTTGACCAGGCTCAATGGGAACGCGTTGTGCTCGTCCCACTTGATTTGGAAGACGATGTAGTTGTTGTTGTAGAGGTGCGACAGGTGCAGCGGGCGGTGGAAGACGCGCGACCAATTCACTAAACTTGTTATCGAGCTTTGTTTTGAACGCCTTCTCAATGCCATCTATCTTCTCCATGGCCTCTTCAAATCTATTTAGCACATCTTCCACCTGTCCACTCATATTTGCTGAAACTTATCATGTAACTCTTTGTTTGTCATGTTCTCCCAGTCAGTCTCATCGGCTTGTGATCCTACCATGGTTAGCAGCAATAGAAACACACAAGAATATGATCCTACAGACTACTAGTAAGTGGTGGACAATCAGAAATCCATCAAGCAAAGCTCAAATTCTTACCATTTCTTACCCAGCAGCAGGTGGTGATCGGCAACCGCAGTAGTCAAAACTCTCAAATCTTGGATACAGCGATTACCAGGGAGAGTCAAACGCACGACGTAGATGTATGTGGAGCTAGGAAGGCTTATAATATGGTAGCAAAAAGGGTCAGCAATAATCAATTCAGAGATGCAAAGTTGAATAAACGCTCAACGAAGATACTGTGCTGGTCCTAGGCTAGAACGTGCTAGAGACGCGAGCCTAGAACACTAACAAAATCACGACGTTGCACGTAAATAAGGGAGGAGCACGCTCTGATTTTTTTTTCTTTTTTCACTTTCTTGCACTTTTTTTCCTCTTTTTTTTGCTCCGCAACAAATTTTTTTCGAAAAAGTCTACAAACAGTCTAAAAACTACCTAGCCAGAATTTTCCAGACTGGGTGAGGGGGCGTTGCGCCGGCCCAGGTGGGCTTGGCCCCAGGGGGGCAGGGGCACTTCTCTCTCTCTCTCCTTTTTCTCCTTGCTTTCCCTTTTTCCTTTCTTTTTTAAGCTTTTCTGTTTTAGCTATTTTAGGTCACTTAGGCATTTTGCAAAAATGTTGGTCCACCACCAATATTACCAGAAGAATATGTTCCACATGATGAACATTTTAATTTTCATGTCTGAGCATTTTTGAATTTCACACATAAATTCAAATTGAATTCAACTGGAATTTTAAATGGAATATTGATCAAAGTGACCAAGCACTGTTATAGCAAAAAGATTAGCTTGATCTCAGGGATTACTGTAGCATCATTACACCGGGGTGTTACATCAGTTTTACACATTTATCCAGTGTGATGTTTAAGCATTACCTACGTTCTATTCATTTTCAACAATACCAGTTTGAATTGCAATATTTGATGGCGGTTAAGCCTGCTGTCAGTAACATTGCCTTCCATTTTATATCTGCTTTAACAGCATGTCGAAAACAACACATTCTAGCTATCATTTGGAGATGATGTTGTTTACCTTTGCTATATTTGTTTGATGTTAAGATTGATGTACTTATCATGCCTTTCCACTACTTATGCAGGATAACAACGGGAGTGGCCACCATTTTTCGCCGAGGTTAGCTTCATCCCTCGGCTTGTACTCCCCCGTCGTTCCATAATGTAGTGCATATAGATCCAGGCCTGGACACTAGTTAGCTTCTAATATTAACTTGTTGCTTGTAGGTACATATGCCCTTGGCAAGGATCCACGCATCGACCCTTTTTCTGTATGGGGCAATGAGATATTGATGAACAAGCATCAAGTGAGGAAACTGATAAGGATTATTAGCAAAAAGATACGAATGGTGGCAAGCAAATTATTTGTTTATGCTCTATCCAACACAAAACTGAGCTATAGGATGGTAACTAAAAACTCTACAGCCTTCTATTTTACTGCCCATAATGAGTTGTTACACAATAATGTCTGAATCTTTTTCGTTCCCAGTGGTTCCCGAAGTAGTTCACTCAAGATTACCTCGCAAAGTACATGATTGGTGGACACGCAATGAAGGTTAAAGTATTTCATCCAGACTACAATGAGCATCGAGAAGTCCTAATGAAGTGATAGAGGCAAAGGTGTCCCGATGTTTCAATGAGATAGATATCATTTTCTGTGGGAGTCGACTTTGACGATCCAACTACGAACGTGCGAAGACGTCGCGCCTTAGCAATCGCTAAACCAACTTCCTAGGGTTATTGACCACGCCAGAGCATGATCAACCTGACCACGAGGGTCTATTTCCTATGAGCAAACGAAGAACAAGCAAGAAACTGAGATTGCAATCTGGATATTGCGAATAAAAGAGGAAAGCTTTATTAATGAAGGTGGGGTTCTGTGACGTCTTGGTCTGGTCGTGGGACACAAACGAAGTACGCGAAGTTGCAGCTATGGCGAACTTTTAATCTAAACAAAACCCAAAGTCTAAACGATGCCCTAAGGGTTGTATATATGGAGGGGAGAGGGGGAATTTCGTGGCCCTTGGTGGAGGGGTCCGAAACCAACCCTATCTCTTGTTTCCCCACACATACAGACTCTAAAAACAGCATATACTTAAGTATTTCGAAAATACATGGGCCTGGCCCAATAATAAGGTGACGCGGCACCTAGAATAGCCTCTGGACGAAATTTATGAAGTGACATCTTGTATATTTCTTCCAAGGCTTCATGCACTCATTATGGTGGCTTCAAAGTCCTGGAATCATCACTTGTAACTCCGTTCCTGTTCCCCTTGCGCATGCCATCATCTCCATGCTTGAACTTGCTCCAAGGTTCATCTTTCTTGTCCAAGCTAGGCCCTTCATTTGTAAGCAAAACAAATGTATCCAATTTAGGCAGCATCATATTCTCATGAACATTAGAATCGTTACCAAGAAACAAAAGTACCTGATAATTCAATTGGCGTGCACAAGCTCTAGTAATTGGTCCAGTATGTATAACAGTAGGGGCT
>NW_021255381.1:0-444 GCF_002162155.2 Triticum dicoccoides | reverse complement strand
CCACAACAGATTGATCAGGCATTAGTTTGCGGAGAATCCCACATACCCCGAGTCGTATTTTCGTCGCCGGTTTAGGATGAGCACCGAGTTGTTCAGGCGCATTGCAGAGAAACTAGCGAGCCATGACCGCTTTTTTCAGCAAAGGAGGAATGCCATCGGAGAGCTCGGGCATAGCACCTTTCAGAAGGTGACAGCCGCTTTGCGTATGTTGGCATATGATATACCGGCTGATCTAGTTGATGATCACTTGGCTATGGGTGAGAGCCAAGCCATCATGTGTGTCAAATGCTTCGTAGTCGGAATTGTGCAAGTGTTTGGCGAGGAGTACTTGAGATCTCCCAACGCTGAAGACGTCGCAAGGCTTTTAGCGATGAACAAAGCTCGCGGTTTTCCTGGCATGCTTGGCTCAATAGATTGCATGCATTGGACTTGAAAGAATTGTCC
>NW_021255380.1:0-854 GCF_002162155.2 Triticum dicoccoides | reverse complement strand
GTTAGTTTGAGGGTGATAGACTGAAGCGTAGTCGAGCTTAATGCCCATGTTTTTGCACCAAAGTTTGACTTCATCGGCCGTGAAGTTTGTGCCGTTGTCGGTTATGATGCTGTGGGGGACGCCGTAACGGTGTACGACCCCAGATATGAAGTCTATCACTGGTCCGGATTCCACCGTCTTTACAGGCTTGGCTTCTATCCATTTGGTGAATTTGGCCACCATGACCAGGAGATACTTTTGCTTGTGGGTTCCTCCTTTAAGGGGTCCAACCATGTCAAGCCCCCAGACCGCGAAAGGCCAGGTCATGGGTATAGTTTGTAGGGCGGTAGGCGGCATGTGGCTTTGGTTCGCGAATAACTGGCAACCAACACATCGCTGCACTAAGTCCTGAGCGTCTGCCCGGGCCGTTGGCCAATAAAATCCGGTACGGAAGCCTTGCTTACAAGGGCCCGGGCTGCGGCGTGGTGCCCGCCGAGTCCGGCATGAATTTCAGCCAGAAGGTCTCGCCATTCCTCTTCAGAGATACACCTTTGAAGGACTCCGGTTGTACTTTTCTTGTAAAGCTCTCCCTCGTGGACTTTGTAGGCTTTAGATCGCCGCACTATGCAGCGGGCCTCGTTTTGGTCCTCGGGAAGTTCCTGCCTAGTTAGGTAGGCTAGGAATGGTTCTGTCCAAGGGGCAATGACTGCCATTATTGTGTGGGCTGACGGCGTTGTTTTGTTGGCGGAGCCCCCGACTGTGTCAGAATGTTCGGTGAGGGGCAGTGTGGTGGTCTCCGGGCTATTATTTCCGGACTCTCCTTCGCATGATACGGATGGCTTGAACAGCCTCTCTAGGAAGATGTTGGGAGGGAC
>NW_021255379.1:0-915 GCF_002162155.2 Triticum dicoccoides | reverse complement strand
TTTTCCTTCATCTATTATACTTTTTTTGGTTTGTCATGGATTAGTTGCAAAAACTTGTGAAATACAATTCATTGTTTGTCTTTTATAGTTGGCATGTGATATATTTTCTCAAGTTCATGACTGATGCGCACAACTAATATATGATTCACATATTGTTCCCTTTGGTCTTTACATTAGCAAAGTTTCTCCCTGGCTTTCTTTGAAGTTCTATTTTGGGCATCCATGCATTTTCTCTTTGGTCAGTTTAATCAAATTTACCCTTTTTCTTGAAACAGGTAAATGTTGTACATCATGAACATGTCATTGCATGAGTTCTCTTCTTTATTGTATTTATGTATATTTTTGAAGATATTTCGTTCAGTGGTTATGTTGTATCTTAATTATGCTATAATATTTGAAAGCACCAAATTGTATGATGTAATCCTCTAAGCATGGTTGACATACTTGCTTTGTCATATTTACTATCATAAATTTATTTCAATGGGATCTCTGGAAATATTGTTTTCTATGTGTTCCCATTGGTGCCTGAATAATTTGTCACTCTTTCAATGGGATATATTTGTTGCTAATGGTCATTTATAAAGATTTATAAATCATCCATCTGTGAATGAATTTCTGAATATTACCATAATGTGTATGATAATGGTGGAACACTTAGATTGTGGTTCATGACAAAACACTTGCGATGATGTTGTTCAACTATGGTATGGCAGTTCCAGATTGTGTGTTTACGTATGCCTAGCCAACCTTGGTTCATCGCAACTGACATTTATTCCAAAGCGAAGCTTTAGAAATTAGAAGAATCACTTGTTTCAGAAGGTAAAGAAAGAAGGTGTGGTGATACTTCTTCTCCTCCCGTTGCAACGCACGAGCCTTTTTCCTAGTCTTTACCTAATAATAAAGAGAATTGGGTTT
>NW_021255378.1:0-416 GCF_002162155.2 Triticum dicoccoides | reverse complement strand
TGCTTGGTTCTCCTACTAGATTGATAACCTTGGTTTCATAACTGAGGGAAATATCTACCGTAGCCGTGCTACATCATCCCTTCCTCTTTGGGGAAATACCGACGCAGTCTCAAGCACATCAGTGGGTAGAAGCTATTCCAACTAGTAGTGCTGATCATAACACTTATATTAAAATGCTTAAAGAAATTATCTTCCTGAGTTTTGTTGTCCCTAGATATTTAATGACTGATGGTGGTTCACACTTTATTCATAGTGCTTTCCGTAAACTTCTTGCTAAATATGATGTCAACCATAGAATTGCATCACCTTATCACCCTCAATCCAGTGGACAAGCTGAACTTAGCAATAGAGAGATAACGTTAATTTACAAGAAATTGTCAATAGGCCCCGAAAGAATTGGTCTAAGAAATTAGATG
>NW_021255377.1:0-1158 GCF_002162155.2 Triticum dicoccoides | reverse complement strand
TGTACCCAGACATGATAGCTTCCGCTTGTGCTTTGACTTGTATGCTCTGATTGTTGGGTCGTGAGACCCATGTTTGTAATATCTCGCTCCTCGGAGCCTATTGATTAAAATACTTGTGTCGTAGAGTCATGTTGTGATGCTTCGTTGTATTTGCACATATCGAGCATATTGTGTGTATGATTGAAATGCTTGGTATGTGTGGGATCTGACAACCTAGTTGTTTATCCTTGGTAGCCTCTCTTACCGGGAAATGTCTCCTAGTGTTACCGCTGAGCCATGGTAGCTTGCTACTGCTCTGGAACACTTAGGCTGGCCGGCATGTGTCCTTCTTCGTTCCTGTGTCTGTCCCTTCGGGGAAATGTCACGCGGTGAATACCGGAGTCCTGTTAGCCCGCTACAGCCCGGTTCACCGGAGTCCTGCTAGCCCAGTGCTACAGCCCGGACCCACTTGCTGATGACCGACACGTTCGAAGCTGGGTCATGGATGCCTGTCCCTGTAAGTCTGTGCCACTCTGGGTTTACGACTAGTCATGTCAGCCCGGGCTCTTTATCATATGGATGCTAGCGACACTATCATATACGTGAGCCAAAATGCGCAAACGGTCCCGGGCAAAGGTAAGGCGACACCCGTGGGAATACCGTGCGTGAGGCCGCAAAGTGATATGAGGTGTTACCGGCTAGATCGATGTGACATCGAGTCGGGGTCCTGACAGCGCTGGTATCAGAGCTTGACTGCCTGTAGGATTACTAAGCCAAACTGGTCGAAGTTGAGTCTAGAAATTCTTTAGTTATATAAGGGAATTGATTGTGGGATGGAACGTAAGGCTCTTTTTACTCCTTATACCTCATGGCCTTCTGATCTGAGTCATCATCTTCTCTTCTACGGGGATTAAGAACTAGGCTATCTCTTCTTTCTATTAGGATCACGTGTTACTAATCAGTAGACTTATAAGATTGTTGGATTTAAGTCTCAGTTCAGTTCCTACTACTTCCGTATGTTAATTGTTGATCTCGGAACCTTGATATTGTGCTTCTGAGTGGTTATGCCACCATTTTTGTGATTGTCTCAAATCTTTTTGAGCAATTATAGCCGTTATGCTGTCCGAGTCATCCCAGGTTTCTAAGTAGTCTGATGCAATTGCAAATCCTTTCTTCCCG
>NW_021255376.1:0-938 GCF_002162155.2 Triticum dicoccoides | reverse complement strand
CATACATGGATCCAAAACTTTTTTCAATAAATTCCCTAAATGGGATACATTGCTAAACAATCTGCCTGAGGTTTCAACACGTGTGACAAGCTCTGCAACTTAATTATCATACCAGCTATCACACTTTATAACTACTCTCACTTATATAGCATAGGCATGATAGGTTTTCGCACTTATCCACTATCAGTCATACCAACTATGCCCAGAACCCTAACTTTTGGCATGCGGCTACATCTTAGACACAAGGGAGCTGGCTGTTCTTAGCATGTGGGAAAGTATATTCCACAGGATTAGGCAAAAACATGAAATCAAGCCAAGGGAATCAGTAGAAGCACCTGCTTGGCAAGGAAAAATCAACCTAAAAATTCTGAAGAATCTAGAAAAGAACATTAAGTATTCAGCAAACCTTGTAGAGTACTCTACACGCAAAGGACAGTTCCATGTTTTGTCGAACGAGATGACTTTATGTCACTGATATTCCGAAAAAGTGACAGAGCGTGAGGACCATCGCAAACCTGGACGGGACTGTGCACGCGTACAAGCTTTGCATCACGGACTTGGAGGTGACAAAAAAACTCTAGCTCAACAAGCTTCAGCACAGTCGTGGAGGCGTCTTTCAAGTCTAGGATATTTTTGCGGACATCAAGCTATGGATGATGGGACCGACTATCTGCTATACCACGATTTTTTGCCTCTATTTCAAATATTGATTATACCATAGCATCAGCTAGCTAGAGATGCTCTAAGCCGAGAACTCGAATGCTGGATGTGCATGCTCCAGACGGCTAGTGGTGCTCCAGAAATAAAACCCTGTCGGCACAGTTCTGGCAAGGTAAGCAAATCACACTCTACCTGGCCTCAACGCACTGGCGAACGGATATTTTTGACACGGACACATATGAATGAGAATGGTAGCATCTCCAATCTTGAGTAAGTTT
>NW_021255375.1:0-1952 GCF_002162155.2 Triticum dicoccoides | reverse complement strand
GACCTCAAGCAAGCTTATTGGTGGACTCGAATGAAGCGCGAGATCGCTCAATTCGTGAACGAGTGTGATGTCTGCAGAAGAGTGAAGGCAGAACACCAAAGGCCAGCTGGTCTCCTCCAACCTCTTGCCATTCCAGAATGGAAGTTTGACCACATTGAAATGGACTTCGTGACTGGGTTTCCAAAGTCCAAGCGTGGCAATGATGCTATATTTGTTGTCATCGACAAGCTCACCAAAGTGGCTCATTTTCTGCCTATCAAAGAGTCGATCACTGCAGCTCAATTGGCGGAACTCTATACCTCTCGCATTGTCTCTCTGCACGGTATTCCTCAAGTGATATCTTCAGACCGTGGCAGCATCTTTACCTCCAAGTTTTGGGATTCTTTTCAGAAGGCCATGGGCACCAACATCCGCTTCAGCACAGCTTTCCATCCTCAAACGAGCGGTCAAGTCGAGCGTGTCAATCAGATTCTTGAAGATATGCTTAGGGCTTGTGTGATCTCCTTCGGCATGAAGTGGGAGGATTGTCTTCCTTATGCTGAATTCTCATACAACAACAGTTTTCAAGCAAGTTCGGGCAAGGCCCCCTTTGAAATTCTATATGGCAGGAAGTGCCGTACCCCTCTCAACTGGTCTGAAACCGGTGAACGTCAGCTGCTGGGTAACGACTTAATCACAGAGGCAGAAGAAATGTGCAAAGTCATTCGTGATAACCTCAAAGCAGCCCAGTCCCGCCAGAAGAGCTACTATGATAGTAAGCATCGTGATCTGGCTTTCGAGATCGGAGATCATGTTTACCTCCGCGTCTCCCCCATGAAAGGAACTCGTCGCTTCTGTATCAAAGGGAAGCTTGCCCCTAGATACGTGGGACCTTTCAAGATTGTCAGCAAGAGAGGCGACCTCGCCTATCAACTCGAGCTTCCTTCAAACTTTGCAAATGTTCATGATGTGTTCCATGTCTCTCAGCTTCGAAAGTGCTTCAAGACTCCTGACCGCACCGTCAACTTCGAGGACATTGAGCTCCAAGAAGATCTCTCTTATCGCGAGCACCCAGTTGCTATTCTTGAAGAGACTGAACGCAAGACTCGCAACAAGTCAATTAAATTTCTCAAAGTCAAGTGGTCTCACCATTCCGACCGTGAAGCTACCTGGGAACGCGAGGATCACCTCCGTTCTGAGTACCCGGAGTTCTTTCAGTCCTAGATCTCGGGACGAGATCTTTTCGTAGTGGTGGAGTGTTGTAACGCCCCAGATGTAACTTTCCCTATTTGTACTCCAACTCTTGCCGTTTCCGGTGTCAAGTTATATTTATTTCTCGGGTTCGGGTCCTTGTCTCCGTGTGTTGTTTTCGTTTTCATGCACCTCATACCATGTCATCACGTGCATTGCATTTGCATACATGTTCATCTCATGCATTCGATCATTTTCCCCGTTGTCCGTTTTGCATTCCGGCGCTTCGTTCTCCTCCGGTGGTCATTTCTAGCTTTCTTTCGTGTGTGGGGATTAAACATTTCCGGATTGGACCGAGACTTGCCAAACGGCCTTGGTTTACTACCGGTAGACCGCCTGTCAAGTTTCGGGTCATTTGGACTTCGTTTGATACTCCAACGGTTAACCGAGGGACCGAAAAGGCCTCGTGTGTGTTGCAGCCCAACACCCCCCAAATTTGGCCCAAAACCCACCAAACTCTGCTCCATGTCCTAGAGCGTTCGATCACGATCGCGTGGCCGAAAACCGCACCTCATTTGGACTCTCCTAGCTCCCTCTATGCCTATATATACACCCCTCCGTTTTCGGATCTCTCCCTCTCCCCGAAACCCTAAAAAAAATCATCCCCGCCAGATCCGCGCCGACGGACGTGTCCGCCCCCGGCCGGACAACGTCCGCCCGCCGCCGCCACGTGTCCCCGCAGGACCAGTTCGCCGCCGCCACCGACACGGGCCCGAGGCCCA
>NW_021255374.1:0-1107 GCF_002162155.2 Triticum dicoccoides | reverse complement strand
TGGTCACCGGGATGCCCAGTCCCATGCTTTATGCAAATCAAATGAACATAATTGCAAACAAAACTCCCCCTTGGACTCTTGTTAGTTGGAGGCACTCGTTGTTTCGAGCAAGCCATGGATTGATGCTTGTTGGTGGAGGGGGAGTATAAACTTTACCATTCTGTTTGGGAACCGCCTATAATGTGTGTAGCATGGAAGATATCGCCATCTCTTGGTTGTTATGTTGACAATGAAAGTATACCTCTCAAAATATTATTCATCTCTATTTCAAAACCGAGCTCTGGCACCTCTACAAATCCCTGCTTCCCTCTGCGAAGGGCTTATCTATTTACTTTCATGTTGAGTCATCACCCTCTTATTAACAAACACTAGTTGGAGAGCAGCATTGTCATTTGCATTCATTACTGTTAGTTTACATTGAGTATGACTTTACTGGATCTCTTTTACCATGAATTACAATGTCTAGTCAGTCCTTCATCTTTAAAGGTGCACTGCATTTATGTTTTGCGGTCTCAGAAAGGGCTAGCGAGATACCATCTTGTTATATCATATTATGATTGTTTTGAGAAAGTGTTGTCATCCGAGATTTATTATTATTACTCGCTAGCTGATTATGCCATTGATATGAGTAAACATGAGACCTAAGCGTTATTGTGAATATGGTTAGTTTATAATCTTTATTGAAAACTTGAATGCCGGCTTTACATATTTACAACAACAAGAGCAAACAGAGTTTGTAAAAGTTTTTCTTTATCACTTTCAGTTTGTCAACTGAATTGCTTAAGGACAAGCAAAGGTTTAAGCTTGCGGGAGTTGATACGTCTTCGTCGTATCTACTTTTCCAAACACTTTTGCCCTTGTTTTGGACTCTAACTTGCATGATATGAATGGAACTAACCCGGACTGACGCTGTTTTCAGCAGAATTTCCATGGTGTTATTTATGTGCAGAAACATAAGTTCTCAGAATGACCTGAAACTTCACGGAGACAATTTTTGGAAATAATAAAAAATACTGGCAAAATATCAAGACCAGGGGGCCCACACCCTAGCCACGAGGGTGGGGGCGCGCCTGCCCCCTGGGCGCGCTCGCCTACCTCGTGGGCCCC
>NW_021255373.1:0-1196 GCF_002162155.2 Triticum dicoccoides | reverse complement strand
CAATGACAACTAGAGATCATAGTTTCTTGTGCCATGCTTGATTAGCTAGGAGCTTATAATGGTTTACCTTGCGTGCCAACATGCTATTAAAATGGTTGTGATGTGGTATGATAGGGTGGTATCCTCCTCTGAATGATTTAAGTGACTTGACTTGGCACATGTTCACGCATGTAGTTGAAACAAAATCAACATAGCCTTCACGATATTTATGTTCATGGTGGATTATATCCTACTCATGCTTGCATTCGGTGTTGATTAATTTTAATGCATGTTCATGACTGTTGTCGCTCTTTAGCTGGTCGCTTCCCAGTCTTTTGCTAGCCTTCACCTATACTAAGCGGGAATACTGCTTGTGTATCCAAACTCCATAAACCCTAAAGTTATTCCATATGAGTCCACCATACCTACCTATATACGGTATCTACCTGCCGTTCCAAGTAAATTTGTATGTGCCAAACTCTAAACCTTCAAATAAATATCCTGTTTGGTATGCTCGAATAGCTCATGTATCAACTAGGGTTGTCTGTATCCTCCATGTTAGGCGGGTTATTCTCAAGAGGAGTGGACTCCGCTCCTCACTCATGAGATAAATGGCCGGTCACCGGGATGCCCAATCCCATGCTTTATGCAAACTAAATCAAAATAATTGCAAACAAAACTCCCCTGGGACTCTTGTTAGTTGGAGGCACTCGTTGTTTCGAGCAAGCCATGGATTGATGCTTGTTGGTGGAAGGGGGAGTATAAACTTTACCATTCTGTTTGGGAACCACCTATAATGTGTGTAGCATGGAAGATATCGCCATCTCTTGGTTGTTATGTTGACAATGAAAGTATACCGCTCAAAATATTATTCACCTCTGTTTCAAAACCGGGCTCTGGCACCTTTACAAATCCCTGCTTCCCTCTGCGAAGGGCCTATCTATTTACTTTTATGTTGAGTCATCATCCTCTTATTAAAAAGCACCAGTTGGAGAGCACCGCTGTCATTTGCACTCATTATTGTTAGTTTACATTGAGTATGACTTGACTGGATCTCTTTTACCAGGAATTACAATGTCTAGTCAGTCCTTGGTCTTTAAAGGTGCTCTACATTTATGTTTTGCGGTCTCAGAAAGGGCTATCGAGATACCATCTTGTTATATCATATTATGATTGTTTTGAGAAAGTGTTGTCATCCGAGATTTATTATTATTGCT
>NW_021255372.1:0-549 GCF_002162155.2 Triticum dicoccoides | reverse complement strand
TGACTATGAGGACTTCGGCGACGTGCTTGTATTTGACAGCACGTACAAGATGAACCGCTATGGTATGCCATTCATACCTTTTGTTGGTCTTAACAATCACCGGAAGACCACTGTTTTTGGTTGTGCCATAGTTTCGGACGAGACCGAGGAGACATACATGTGGCTTCTGCAGACTTTTTTGAGGTCCATGTGTCAAAAGATGCCTAAGAGTGTTATCACAGACGCCGACGCTGCGATGATCAAGGCAATTCGCGATGTCTTGCCAGACGTGTGGCACTGTATATGTACGTGGCACATAGAGAAAAATATGAAGATTCACCTCAGTCACAAGTCCTTGAAGGAGTTCCGAACTCTTCTGTACTACAGCACGTCCACGGCAACGTTTGAGGAGAGATGGCACACATTTTCCAAAAAATGGCAGTTGAAAAAAACTGTAACATGGTTGAGGCGGATGTATAAGAAGAGGAGACTGTGGGCCACGGCATATCTAACAGAGGGGTTTTGGCTTGGCATGAAAAGCAACCAGCGGAGTGAAAGCCTGAACTCATG
>NW_021255371.1:0-2104 GCF_002162155.2 Triticum dicoccoides | reverse complement strand
GTTTCTCGGAGCAGTTCTTAGCGTGATCGGAGATAAACTGGTCGACGCATATTTACATGTGCATGTCGCCAAGGACTTGTGGGAGGCGCTCGAATCTAAATTCGGGGCCGCCGATGCAGGGAGCGAGATGTATATTATAGAGCAGTTCCACGATTACAAGATGGTTGAAAACCGTCCTGTATTGGAGCAGGCTCATGAGATAATATGCATTGTTAAGGAACTTGAGCTTCTCAAGTGCGAGTTACCGGGCAAGTTTGTCGCGGGCTGCATAATCGCTAAGCTCCCTAATTCCTGGAGGAACTTTGCCACCACTCTGAAACATCAGAGGCGTGAATTCTCTGTGGAGGATGTCATTGGCCATCTGAGTGTTGAGCAGAATTCAAGGGCAAAAGACTCGCACGGAAAAGGGGCCAAAGGGACTTCTGTTGCCAACATGGTGAACCAGAAGAACTTCAACTCCCACAAGCCCAAGGGAAATAACGGTGTCCAACACAATACCGACTTTAAGAAGAAGGGTAAGAAGACCTTCAAGAAGAACAAGAAGGACGAGGGCTGCTTTACTTGTGGTTCGGTTGAACATTGGGCCAACAAGTGCCTAAACAAGTACAAGAAGTCAGGACAGGACTCCAAGTCTGTCAACATGATTGTGGGCAACAATGAGAATGGTGCATCTGGGTACGGTAATTTATTTACTGTTTTTTCAGTGTTTCAACCCAACGATTGGTGGGTGGACACAGGTGCAGGTGTTCATGTGTGTGCTGACATTTCATTGTTCACTTCTTACCAGGTCACAGGTCACGGGTCCGTATTGATGGGGAATGGCGCGAGTGCTTCTGTTCATGGTGTTGGCACGGTCGATCTGAAGTTTACTTCGGGAAGGATCGTGCAGCTGAAGAACGTGCAGCATGTCCCCGCCATCAAGAAGAACCTCGTTAGTGGCTCCCTTCTATGTAGAGAAGGGTTTAAGTTGGTTTTCGAGTCTAATAAATTAGTTGTTACAAAATATGGACTCTTTGTTGGAAAAGGTTATGAGAGCGGAGGGATGTTCCGCCTTTCCCTCGCAGATTTTTGTAATAAAGTCGTGAACCATATTCATTCGAATGTTAATGAATCTGAAGTTTGGCATTCACGTCTTTGTCACATTAGTTTTGGTGTTATGACGCAGCTAGCCAAGTTGGATTTAATCCCGAGTTTCACTTTAGCCAAAGGTTCTAAGTGCCTTTCATGTGTGCAAGCTAAGCAACCTCGCAAGCCTCATAAGGCCGCGGAGGAGAGACACCTGGCACCATTAGAACTCATACATTCTGATCTTTGTGAGATGAATGGTGTGTTGACTAAAGGTGGAAAGAGATACTTCATGACATTGATAGATGATTCCACTAGATATTGCTATGTGTATCTGTTATACTAAAGATGAGGCTCTACACTACTTTAAAATCTATAAGGCAGAAGTTGAAAATCAACTTGAAAAGAAAATTAAACGAGTCCGGTCAGATCGTGGTGGAGAGTACTTCTCGAGTGAGTTTGATTCCTTCTGTGCGGAACACGGCATTATTCATGAGAGGACGCCTCCCTATTCACCCCAGTCAAACGGGGTTGCCGAGCGGAAAAACCGTACTCTAACTGATTTGGTTAACGCCATGTTAGATACATCGGGTTTATCCAAGGCATGGTGGGGGGAGGCTATATTGACAGCATGTCATGTCCTGAATAAAGTTCCGACAAAGGATAGTGAGATCACTCCCTATGAGAAATGGGCAAAGAGAAGGACGACACTCTCGTACTTGCGCACTTGGGGCTGTTTGGCGAAAGTCAACGTGCCGATCCCCAAAAAGCGTAAGCTTGGACATAAGACCGTGGACTGCATTAATTTGGGCTACGCTAAGAACAGCGTTGGCTATAGATTTCTAGTAGTGAAATCTGAGGTACCTGACCAGAAGATCGGTACAATTATGGAGTCTAAGGATGCTACATTCTTTGAGGATATTTTTCCTATGAGAGATATGCAAAGCACTTCTAGACAGGAATCTGAGGAGACTCCTGAACCTGCCATCCCTATGGAATATTATGAACAAACACATGATGAAAATCCCGAGGAGGATGA
>NW_021255370.1:0-1043 GCF_002162155.2 Triticum dicoccoides | reverse complement strand
GGTATCTCTACTCAGAGCTATCCGGATAGGTGTTAAGCTTGCATCGACGTAACCCTTTACGACGAACCCCTTTACCACCTCCATAATCGAGAAAATTCCTTAGTCCACTAGTTACTAAGGATAACTTTGACCGCTGTCCCGTGATCCATTCTTGGATCACTCTTGTACCCCTTGACTGACTCATGGTAAAGCACACTTCAGGTGCGGTACACAGCATAGCATACTGTAGAGCCTATGTCTTAAGCATAGGGGACGACCTTCGTTCCTTTCTCTCTATTCTGCCATGGTCGAGCTTTAAGTCTTAACTTCATACCTTACAACTCAGGCAAGAACTCCTTCTTTGACTGATCCATCTTGAACACCTTCAAGATCACGTCAAGGCATGTGCTCATTTGAAAGTACTATTAAGCGTTTTGATCTATCCTTATAGATCTTGATGCTCAATGTTCAAGTAGCTTAATCCAGGCTTTCCATTGAAAAACACTTTCCAAATAACCTTATATGCTTTCCAGAAATTCTACGTCATTTCTGATCATTAATATGTCAACAACATATACTCATCAGAAATTCTATAGTGCCCCCACTCACTTCTTTGGAAATACAAGTTTCTCATAAACTTTGTATACACCCAAAATCTTTGATCATCATCAAAGCATACATTCCAACTCCGAGATGCTCACTCCAGTCCTCAGAAGGATTGCTGGAGCTTTGCATACTTATTAGCATATTTCAGGATAGACAAAACCTTCCGGTTGTATCACATACAACCTTTCCTCAAGAATCGTCGAGGAAACAATGTTTTGACATCCTATCTGCAAGATTTCATAAATAATGCAGTAATTGCTAATATAATTCCAACAGACTCTTAGCATCGCTACGAGTGAGAAAGTCTCATCGTAGTCAACTCCTTGAACTTGTCGAAAAACATCTTAACGACAAGTCGAGCTTTCTCAATGGTGACACTTACCATCATTGTCTGTCTTCCTTTCAAAATCCATATGTACCTAACAGCCTTACGACCATCAAGTAGTTCTTCCAAAGTC
>NW_021255369.1:0-997 GCF_002162155.2 Triticum dicoccoides | reverse complement strand
TGATGAATTGCTTTCCTTGCATTGTTGCTCTAATGATGAAGCTTATACTTGCTCTAGTACTTGTGTTGAGACTAACCATGTAGAGGAAATCAAAGAGCTCAAGGCCCAAGTCACTTCTTTGAAGAAAGACTTGGAAAAGTGTCATGAAGGGAAATCCACACTCAACAATATCTTGAGTGTGCAAAAATCCCCCAATGAAAAAGGTGGACTTGGATTCAACTCCAATAAGAAGAAGAAGTCCAAGATGAACAAAAAGAAGGGCCAAGAACAAGTCAAGAATTCGGCCAAGATTGTTTGCTTCAAGTGCAAAGTAGGAGGGCACCACGTTAGATCTTGCCCATTGAAGAAGAAGGCCATTAGTGTCAAGCAACAAGGGAAGAGGGCACAAGTTCAATCTCATTCTCAACCTCAAGTTGAAGAAAGGCCACTTCCCAAGAAGACTCAAGCTAATGCTTCTCTTGTGGAAAAATCAAGTGAGAAGAAAGTGAAGAGTGTCCCGTCTTTCGATGTCGTGAGAAAGGTTGATAGAGGCAAAGGTGTCCCGTCTTTCGATGAGATGGTGGATTTCGCTTTGGTGGAAGTCGACTTTGACGATCCGACTACGAACGTGCGAGGACGTCGCGCCTTAGCAATCGCTAAACCAACTCCGAGAGGTTATTGACCACGCCGGAGCACGATCAACCTGACCATGAGGGTCTGTTTCCTGCGAGCAAACGAAGAACAAGCAAGAAACTAAGATTGCAATCTGGATATTGCGAATATAAGATGAAAGCTTTATTGATCAAGGTGGGGTTCTGTGACGCCTTTGTCTGGTCGTTGAACACAAACGAAGTACGCGAAGTTGCAGCTATGGCGAACTTTTAATCTAAACAAAACCCAAAGTCTAAACGATGCCCTAAGGGCTGTATATATGGAGGAAGAGGGGGGAATTTCGTGACCCTTGGTGGAGGGGTCCGAAATCAACCCTATCTCTTGTTTCCCCACACATACGGACTCT
>NW_021255368.1:0-1340 GCF_002162155.2 Triticum dicoccoides | reverse complement strand
TATAGCGCTCTCAGTTTCCTCGGTTATGCTATAACCAGTCCAATAGTGGGATAACTCTCTATTGTTGGGTTCTTCCCCAGTTACCAGAATCATTCCCAGCATTTGCATTTTGTTCCTAGCTTGCACCGCCAATGTGCCATTCTACCATGGGTCTCTTCCATTTCCGGTGGCAAGCAAATTCATCCATTACGTTGTCTTCAACAAGGTAATCCACATCATCCAAGTCCGAGTATGCCATTCTACCGACCCCCTCCAAACGATCGCTCAAGAATTGTCCTAGGCTGGTTTAAAGAGTTTCAATGATCTCTGAATCAAAGGTAATTCTTTTGCCACTTAAGGGAATATATCTACGAATCATCCCCCCCCCCTCCAGGATGTCTCGTTGAGGTATCATGGCAACTCAACTCCTCGCTACGTTGACAACCGTTCACCACCTTCTTAGGTGTGGAATCGTTGTCTACCTAGCGCACCTTCGTCATCCGTTTCTTTCCACCCCTCTTGATGTGTATCTCGTGTCTCAACCCGAGAGTTGGTCCTATGTCTCATTCCGTGAGTTGTTCGATCTTCGAGAAGATCGACCCTTCTAAAGTCTCCTTCTTCCCTCCATGTCATGTTGACAGGATTTCTCAGAGCAAGACTTCAAGACAATAATGGTGATCGAATCAACGTTCCTATGAAGTGCAACCTGGATCGTGAAGATTATACTAGTTTGCGTTTCCCCTTCATCTTACCCTACGCTTGAATCTCGAGACGAGATTCTTGTTTAGTGGGGGTGAGTTGTCACATCCCTAGCTGCTGGTAGTGCTCTAGGCTAGCTCATGTGTGCATCATGTTTAAATTCTGAAAATTTGAACTGAGGGAATTTTGGAAGCCTCAAAAACTTAAATAAAAGAGGGGCAAAAACCCTAGAAATCTCATTCATTGCTCCAAAATGCTCTTCTTAAATTTTGATAATTTTTGGTAAGGGTTCTGGTCCCAACCAAAATATTGAACATTTTTTAAGGAATTATTTTTGGGACTTTGGATTTAATTCATTAGCTATTTGAATTTGAGTTATATTCATATAATTAGAATATAATTTCAAATACCCCTGATATATTTTATAAGCTTTTGGAAAAGTCCATTTAGCAATATAAAATATTCAGAGGAGTTTTTGGCATTGTTTGAATTATTTTAAATTCAAAACAGTGGCAAAATAAATTAAATAAAACAAAACAGAAGAAAAAAATAAAAAGAACAGAAGCCTACCTGGGCCACTTACCTGTAGCCGGCCCAGCTGGCCAGCCCATCTGGCCGGCCCAGCCCACCTCCTTCCCCCCCCCTTGTCCTCTTCCTCCTCT
>NW_021255367.1:0-2834 GCF_002162155.2 Triticum dicoccoides | reverse complement strand
GGTTCAATTTTTTCCCCTCCCGTGGCGTCCGGCAGGCGCGGCTGCAGGCGGCAGCGGCGGCGCGGCACGCGAGGAGGCATGCGCGTGGAACCGCCTGCGTGCATGCGCGCCTCGGGCGCCGTGATTGGCAGCCGACACGCCACACGACGGGTGAGGGATTGCGTGGGGTCGGGGGACGTGGGGGTGGGGCCGGCGCGGCGCGGAAGACGACGCGTTGACTGCGAGCGGCCGGTTCAATTTTTTCCCTCCCGGGCCGGCGGCCTGTATTCATATACGTATACCTCTGTCTGTTTTTTTTGCGGGCGGGCGGGCCAGCGGGGGAATCTTTTTTAAAATATGCCCATCCTACCCTTTGTTATGAAGGGGTATTGGGCAATCTCAGGCCTCCTTGTGTTTACAGGGGGTCTACCGAAGTGGAAGTGATTTTTGTGGACCTTACTAATGCATCCGAATTCAGTTTTACAGGATGACGAGTGGCTTCCACCCCCCAAATTCTTAAGAGGTTCTGCAGAACTTCCACCGCCTATTGCAAATCAGTCTGAACGTCCACTGATTAGACCTGATGGGGAGACGTGAGTTATCATTTAATCCACGCATTACTGTTTGGCACACCTTGGGTGTTTGACATATTACACTATGACATACCTTGGGGTGTGTTTAACTTATATCTATTTTCTTGTGCTAGGCACTGGTTAGAATTACATACATTTAGAAAAAAAATGTGAGAAAGCCAAATGGTGTGCTAACAATTCTGTCCAGACTACAGTGGATAGTAGCCTTGGTGGTCTGCATAAGTTTCTTATGGTGTGTAAAGCCATTTGATATAGTTTTCTATTTTGTATCAAAAATTTCAGACCATCGCATCCCTTCAAGGAGTTCAAGGGCCTGAGATTCCATGCATTGTTATACCTCCACCTTCAGCTTTTTCAACATTAACCACTTCGTCTCCGATCTTTTCTCCAGAAATGATAGGTACATATTTCTTTCGAAGGCAATAACACCAAATCGGCCAAATAAGAAAAGAAAAGGAATAGGTTGCACTATAGGGTTTAACATCTATCTTGTTGTTGAATCAACTAAGGATTTTTGTAGTCATTATTTATAATTTGATATTTCGAGATTCTAAAAAAGACATTTCTGCAGCCCTCCACAGGTGAATCAACTAATGGTGCTGAAAATATGAATAATACATCGCGTGCAACAGAAGATGGAATGTTTGCTGGCTTGTTTGACGCAAACTGGAAATTTCTCTCTGCCTGTTGACGAACTACCTCCTTTTTGAGATGTCTCTTGCGGTGGTGAAGGAAGTGGCATAAATTTTTTGCGTCGATTAATTGGAAGCCAATGCTTGTTACTAGGATATGCATACTTAATTAAGTGCAACATGACACTTCTCTTTTTGGCCATGCACATGCTGATGGTTGTGATCTCTTGGATTAGTGACTTACATGATTCATAGGTGTGTGACAATCCTAGTCAGATGACACTTTGTGAAGTGTAGGGTACTTTCGTAAGCTCCTGGTTGTTGTCATGTAAAATGATGATGGTTAATATGTGTGTGCTTGTGTGTGCGCACGTCACTTTTGTGTCTTCAACTTTCTGGAGTGATTATGTACAACTATTATACATTTGTGCAAATACAACGAACCGTGTGTGTTTTTACCATACTATTTATAAGTAATGATTCCCTAGGGTTCCCAAACTCAAGGGGTTGTATGGGTTAATGGTCACTGCCGTTATAGAAGATTTCCCTAGGGGAAAAGTGAACCCAAAGGAAACCTACTTTACATGTCAGCGGGGCCGGCCTCCTGTCGCCAGTTTCCCTAGAGTTGGAAACCCAAGGGAAGTAGATGTTACCTAGGGTATACCTTGGACACCTAAGGAAAACCGAGATTCGCCCACAACTAAAGCCCTAGGGCGATTTCCCTAGGGTATACACTAGGGGAAATGGTTTCCCTAGTGTTTTTCCCTTTTGCTTAGGGTATCAGGCCCTAGGGCTATTTGCAGATTCTAGTAGCAAGATAATCTTGGATCTGTTTATGAATTTCTCGGGTTTCAATACTTTGATGTGCTGCGAGAAATCTCTGTATCTTGTCTGCATTATGTTCCTGCTCGACTGTGTCCCCGTTGAAGATGTACCAAAAGTTCTCTGCCAAGGACGAAGATTCTCCTCCAAGCCGTGCTCGCTGGTCGCTGACCAAGCTCACCGCTGTTGAACTCCAATTTTTAAAATTTTGCAGGCGTGGTCGTGATTCCAACATCGCCTAGCTCCTCCGTGGTTGCTCTACGGCATCTTAGTCGTTCGCTGGTTTTTTCTTTTTTTTTGCACAAAAACAAGCCCGGCAGTGGCCTTTTCGTCCACAAGAGTGCGATGGCGGCGGGGAAGACATGGGGTGATTCTGGCATGGTAAACACTTGTGTTCGGCGCGCCGGCCGAAACTTCAGCCGGTCGTGTGCGACACGTACGATACAGTGGGAGATCGAACACGCTCCCTACTCCTCCCACGTCGCACGTATACTATTGGACCCATGCACCGCCCCACCTTTTTCCCTTTTCTTATCCATCCACTCACTATCTCTCGTCCCCTTCCTTTGTTTCTTTTTCCCCACCGAATTCATCTCCTTCTCCACCATGGAAGCACCACCTCCCTTTCCCTTCTGCCATGTGGTGGCCATGGCTGGTGCCCACCTCTCCCTACTTGCAGTTCTGCACTACCCCATCCCTTCTCCTGCCCGCTTTGCGCCCTACGGTGCCGCGGCCCGCCATGGCCGTCGCACACACACACCCCTTCTGTCAGATAGTGGCCATGACTGCCGCCTACCTCCACTTCTTT
>NW_021255366.1:0-1734 GCF_002162155.2 Triticum dicoccoides | reverse complement strand
TTGTTGCTTTCATATGTTTTTTTGATATGTTCCTAGAGAAAAATTGTGTTGAAAGATGTTAGTAGCAATGATGCGGATTGGATCCGTGATCTGAGGTTTATCCTCATTGCTGCACAGAAGAATTATGTCCTTGATGCACCGCTAGGTGACAGACCTATTGCAGGAGCAGATACAGACGTTATGAACGTTTGGCTAGCTCAAAATGATAACTACTTGATAGTTTAGTGCACCATGCTTAACGGCTTAGAATCGGGACTTCAAAGACGTTTTGAACTTCATGGACCATATGAGATGTTCCAGGAGTTGAAGTTAATATTTCAAGAAATACCCGAGTTGAGAGATATGTAGTCTCCAACAAGTTCTATAGCTAAAAGATGGAGGAGAATCGCTCAACTAGTGAGCATGTGCCCAGATTGTCTGAGTACAACAATCGCTTGAATCAAGTGGGAGTTAATCTTCCAGATAAGATAGTGATTGACAGAATTCTCTAGTCACCATCACCAAGTTAGTAGAACTTCGTGATGAACTATGATATGCAAGGGATAACGGAAACGATTCCCAAGCTCTTCGTAATGCAGAAATTGACGAAGGTAGAAATCGAGAAAAATATCAAGTGTTGATGGTAGACAAGACCACTAGTTTCAAGAAAAAAGGCAGAGGGAAGAAGGGGAACTTCAAGAAGAACAGCAAGCAAGTTGCTGCTCAAGTGAAGAAGCCCAAGTCTGGTCCTAAGCCTGAGACTAAGTGTTTCTACTGCAAAGGGACTGGTCACAGGAAGCGGAACTATCCCAAGTGATTGGCAGATAATAAGGATGGCAAAGTGAACATAAGTATATTTGATATACATGTTATTGATGTGTACTTTACTAGTGTTTATAGCAACCCCTCAGTATTTGATACTAGTTCAGTTGCTAAGATTAGTAACTCGAAACGGGAGTTGCAGAATAAACAGAGACTAGTTAAGGGTGAAGTGACGATGTGTGTTGGAAGTGGTTTCAAGATTGATATGATCATCATCGCACACTCCCCTATACTTTCGGGATTAGTGTTGAACCTAAATAAGTGTTATTTGGTTTTTGCGTTGAGCATGAATATGATTTGATCATGTTTATTGCAATACGGTTATTCATTAAAGTCAGAGAATAATTGTTGTTCTGTTTACATGAATAAAACCTTCGATGGTCATACACCCAATGAAACAAGTTCATTGGATCTCGATCATAGTGATACACATATTCATAATATTGAAACCAAAAGATGCGAAGTTAATAATGATAGTGCAACTTATTTGTAGCACTGCCGTTTAGGTCATATTGGTGTAAAGCGCATGAAGAAACTCCATGCTGATGGGATTTTGGAATCACTTGATTATGAATCACTTGATGCTTGCGAACCATGCCTCATGGGCAAGATGACTAAGACTCCGTTCTCCAGAGCGAGCAACTGACTTATTGGAAATAATACATACTGATGTATGCGGTCCGATGAGTGTTAAGGCTCATGGCAAGTATCGTTATTTTCTGAACTTCACAGATGATTTGAGCAGATATGGGTATATCTACTTGATGAAACATAAGTCTGAAACATTTGAAAAGTTCAAAGAATTTCAGAGTGAAGTGGAAAATCATCGTGACAAGAAAATAAAGTTTCTACGATCTGATCGCGGAGACAAATATTTGAGTTACGAGTTTGGTCTTCAATTAAAACAATGTGGAATAGTTTCATAAACTCATG
>NW_021255365.1:0-2008 GCF_002162155.2 Triticum dicoccoides | reverse complement strand
ACAAACACTAAATAAAACATGAAAACACATCTAAACATAAAGTAGAAACAAAATTTAACACTAAACAGGAACAAAAACAAAAAACATAAAGAAAATTGGGTTGCCATCTTTGGCACTTGATTCATTAATAGAGCAATTATAATTTAACGCCCCTAGCTAGGCATAAAAGCAAAGATAGATCTAAGTAGTGCCATCTTTGGCACTTGATTCATTAATAGAGCAATTATAATTTTTAGGGGTTTCTCCCTTTTTAGTAATGATAAAACCTTTAGGCAAAAATTCAAGAACTTCGTTCGTAGCAAAAGGTTTCTCAATGATAGTGAGACAATTGGGATGAACACTCATGGATTTGAGATCCGCATCTCCCTTACTAGAAGATTCGCCTTTATTTTTAGGAACATAAATAAACTTGGAAGTTTTGGTAGGGGGTTTTGGAGTGTTTTTCATGGAAGAAAACGCCGAACCTAAGTTAGTAATGATATCCTCAAGTTTACCAATTCTTGCAGAATCTAGATCTATTTTTTCATTAACTATAGGTTCTTTCTCTTTAAGATTTTTCAAGGTAACTCCAACCCTAGATCCGTACTGGGTAATTTGATTATGAATCTTTTTATCCAAGTTTTCAATTAACTCAACGGTGGTAATTTTATTTTCAGTGATCTCAAGCCGTTGCATAACATGTTCCAAAGTTAAAACAGTTCCATTAACCAAAAGAGGTGGTGGGCCAAACAAATCTATCATAGCATTATAAGCTTCAAACGTGTGGCTATTCAAGAAATCCCCTCCGGCAACGGTATCAAGAACACATCTATTCCAAGGAGTAACGCCTACATAAAAATTGCGAAGAAGAGCAGAAGTAGAAAGCTTCCTAGTGGATTTATTTTGAGCATTGCAAATTCTATGCCAAGCATCTTTTAAATTCTCTCCCTCACATTGCTTAAAATTGAGAATTTCATGTTCGGGAGTAATAACAAGGATAGGAGAACTAGCCAGAATGACAAGGTAAACGATCGAACACATGAGGAAACAGAAAATGACAAACGAAAAAAAAGAGGAGATTGGGAAAGAGAGGGTGAATAAAACGGTAAAGGGGAAGTGGGGGAGAGGAAAACGAGAGGCAAATGGCAAATAATGTAAATGCGAGGGAGATGATTTTGTGATGGGTACTTGGTATGTCTTGACTTGAGTGAAGACCTCCCCGGCAACGGCGCCAGAAATCCTTCTTGCTACGTCTTGAGCTTGCGTTGGTTTTCCTTGAAAAGGAAAGGGTGATGCAGCACAGTAGCGTAAGTATTTCCCTCAGTTTTTGAGAACCAAGGTATCAATATAGTAGGAGGCTTCTCAACAAGTCCCACGAACCTACACAAACAAACAAAGAACTCACAACCAACTCGACAAAGGGGTTGTCAATCCCTTCACGGCCACTTCCGAAAGTGAGATCTGATAGAGATAATATGATAAGATAAATATATTTTTGGTATTTTATAATATAGATGCCGAAAATAAAGATGCAAATAAAAGTAGATTGGAAGCAAATATGATAAGAGATAGACCCGGGGGCCATAGGTTTCACTAGTGGCTTCTCTCAAGAGCGTAAGAATTACGGTGGGTGAACAAATTACTGTCGAGCAATTGATAGAAAAGCGAATAATTATGACGTTATCTAGGCATGATCATGTATATAGGCATCATGTCCGCAACAAGTAGACCGACTCCTGCCTGCATCTACTACTATTACTCCACACATCGACCGCTATCCAGCATGCATCTAGAGTATTAAGTTCATAAGAATAGAGTAACGCATTAAGCAAGATGACATGATGTAGAGGGATAAACTCAAGCAATATGATATAAACCCCATATTTTTATCCTCGATGGCAACAATACAATACGTGTCTTGCAACCCTTTCTGTCACTGGGTAAGAACACCGCAAGATTGAACCCAAAGCTAAGCACTTTTCCCATGGCAAGAAAGACCAATCTAGTAGGCCAAACCAAACCGATAATT
>NW_021255364.1:0-1308 GCF_002162155.2 Triticum dicoccoides | reverse complement strand
GCGGAATTAGGTTTTTGGCTCCTCTTCTAATCTGTCGGGGGTACGTAGGTGTATATAGGAGGAAGGAGTACATCGGTGGAGCAACAGGGGGCCCACGAGGTAGGGGGCATGCCCTCCACCCTCATGACCGCCTCTGGCACTTCTTGGAGTAGGGTCCAAGCCTCCTGGATCACGTTCGGTGAGAAAATCACGTTCCCGAAGGTTTCATTCCGTTTGGACTCCGGTTGATATTTTGTTTCTTCGAAACACTGAAATAGGCAAAAAACAGCAATTCTGGGTTGGGCTTCCGGTTAATAGATTAGTCCCAAAAATAATATAAAAGTGAATAATAAAGCCCAATATAGTCAAAAAGAGTAGATAGAGTAGCATGGAGCAATCAAAAATTATAGATACGTTGGAGACGTATCAGGCATCCCCAAGCTTAATTCCTGCTCGTCCTCGAGTAGGTAAATGATAAAAAAGAATTTTTGATGCGGAGTGATTCTTTGGCATAATTTCAATATAAATCTTCTTAATTGTGATATGAATATTCAGATCCGAAAGATTCAAGACAAAAGTTCATATTGACACAAAAATAATAATACTTCAAGCATACTAATCAAAGCAATCATGTCTTCTCAAAATAACATGGCAAAAGAAAGTTCATCCCTACAAAATCATATAGTTAGGCTACGCTTCATTTTTGTCACACAAAGATGTTCCCAACTTCTATACCCCCGATGACAAGCCAAGCAATTGTTTCATACTCAAATAGTCTCAAACTTTTTCAACCTTCACGCAATACATGAGCGCGAGCCATGGATATAGCACTATGGGTGGAATAGAATATGATGATGGGGATTGTGTTGTGAAGACAAAAAAGGAGAAAGTATCACATTGACGAGGATAATCAACGGGCTATGGAGATGCCCATCAATTGATGTCAACATGAGGAGTAGGGATTGCCATGCAACAGATGCACTAGAGCTATGAATGCTCAACAAAAGAAAACTTGTGGGTGTGCATCCAACTCGCTTGCTCACGAAGACCTAGGGCATTTCAGGAAGCCCATCATAGGAATATACAAGCCAAGTTCTATAATGAAAAATTCCCACTAGTATAAAAAAGACAACTTATGAGACTCACTACATGAAGAACAAGGTGCTACTTTGAAGCACAATATATGAGACTCACTACGTGAAGAACAAGGTGCTACTTTGAAGCACAAGTGTGGTTAAAGGATAGTAACATTGCCCCTTCTCTCTTTTTCTCTCATTTTTTTGGGCCTTTCTTTTTTTGGCATTTCTCTTTTTTTATATAATTTTTTTT
>NW_021255363.1:0-1364 GCF_002162155.2 Triticum dicoccoides | reverse complement strand
TATTATGAGACATTCCGTCGCATGGGGTTTACTGATAAGAATCTTAAACTGTCCAACACTGTTTTTCATGGTGTGGTACTAGGTAAATCGGCATATCCCGTAGGTAAGATCGCTTTGGAAGTGGTGTTTGGTGATGAGCATGACTCTAGGTCTGAGACCCTGACCTTTGAGGTAGTGAGAATCCAGAGCCCGTATCATGCGCTGTTTGGGCGGTCGGATTATGCAAAATTCATGGCATAAAGGGACTATCACGGTTCATGGAAGTCGAAAAATCGCGTTGGATTGCGAGGAAGGTGATGCGGCTTATGCTGAGGCGGTTTGTGCTACAGAGGAGCTAAAGTTTTATAAGGAGAATGTTGATCCAGCAGATATGACCCCTCTGAAGAAGCCCACCACTGAGCATGACCCAACCCTGCATTTCAAACCGGCTGACGAGACTAAGCTTGTTGACTTCGTACCTGGCGATTCATCCAAGCAGTTCAGCATCAGCACCAATCTGGATCCAATTAGGAAAGCGCGCTCATCGAGTTCATCCGTGAGAACAGGGACATTTTTGCATGGAAGCCTTCTGACATGCCAGGTGTACCGAGGGAACTCTCTGAGCATAGTCTTAATATTGATCCGAAGTTTAAACCGGTCAAGCAATTTCTTTGTCGCTTTAATGAAGAAAGACGCAAAGTAATTGGTGAAGAGGTAGCCCGGCTGTTGGCTGCTGGGTTTATCGTCGAAGTGTTTCATCCTGAATGGTTGGCTAATCCAGTGTTGGTTCTTAAGAAAAACGGCACTTGGCGTATGTGTGTGGACTACACGGACTTGAATAAGGCTTGCCCGGCCAATCCCTTTGCTCTCCCGCATATTGATCAGATCATTGATGCGACGACGGGTTGTGAGCGTCTGAGTTTTTTGGATGCTCATTCAGGGTATCATCAGATCAAAATGGCAGTTAAGGACCAGGAGAAGACAGCCTTCATCACTCCCTTTGGAGCCTTCTGCTATGTTTCTATGCCCTTTGGGATCAAGAGTGCCCAGGCAACTTATCAGCATTGTGTGCAAAATTATCTTCACACGCAGATTGGGCATAATGTTCATGCCTATGTGGATGACATTGTGGTAAAATCCAGGAAGAAAGAAACACTGATAGATGACCTCAAGGAGACGTTTGACAATCTTCGGGTTTACAAGATGATGCTTAATCCGGATGAATGTATTTTTGGTGTTCCGGAAGGCAAGCTTCTCGGGTTTCTTGTATACAACAGGGGCATTGAGGCCAACCCATAAAAAATTAAGGCAATCACATCCCTGGCTAAACCGAAGTGTATCAATGATGTTCAGCGTCTCGCAGGTCGGATTGCAGCCCTTAGCCG
>NW_021255362.1:0-779 GCF_002162155.2 Triticum dicoccoides | reverse complement strand
AAGGAAAGGATACTTGACATTGGAAAACTCTAGCAAACGAACTATACGATCTTGTGCTATGTTTAGGATTGGGTCTTGTCCATCACATCATTCTCCTAATGATGTGATCTCGTTATCAATGGCATCCAATGCCCATAGTCAGGAAACCATGACTATCTATTGATCAACGAGCTAGTCAACTAGAGGCTTACTAGGGACATGTTGGTGTCTATTATTCACACATGTATTACGATTTCCGGATAACACAATTATAGCATGAATAAAAGACAATTATCATGAACAAGGAAATATAATAATAATCCTTTTATTATTGCCTCTAGGGCATATTTCCAACAGTCTCCCACTTGCACTAGAGTCAATAATCTAGTTACATTGTGATGAATCGAACACCCATGGAATTCTAGTGTTGATCATGTTTTGCTCTAGGGAGAGGTTTAGTCAACGGATCTGCTACATTCAGGTCCGTATGTACTTTACAAATATCTAGGTCTCCATCTTGAACATTTTCACGTATGGAGTTGAAGCGACGCTTGATGTGCCTTGTCTCTTGTGAAACTTGGGCTCCTTGGCAAGAGCAATAGCTCTAGTGTTGTCACAGAAGAGCTTGATCGGCCCCGACGCATTGGGTATGACTCCTAAGTCAGTGATGAACTCCTTCACCCAAATTGCCTCATGCGCTGCCTTCGAGGCTGCCATGTACTCCGCTTCACATGTAGATCCCGCCACGACGCTCTGCTTGCAACTGCACCAGCTTACTGCCCCACCATTCAAAATATAAC
>NW_021255361.1:0-1343 GCF_002162155.2 Triticum dicoccoides | reverse complement strand
ACGCCGTCGTGCTGCTGGATCTTCATCAACCTCTCCTTCCCCCTTGCTGGATCAAGAAGGAGGAGACGTCTCCCGTCCCGTACGTGTGTTGAACGCGGAGGTGCCGTCCGTTCGGCGCTGGTCATCGGTGATTTGGATCACGTCGAGTACGACTACATCATCACCTTGCAAGCTTCCGCACGCGATCTACAAGTGGTATGTAGATGCAAACTCTCTCCCTAGACTCGTTGCTTAGATGAACTCATAGATGGATCTTGGTGAAACCGTAGGAAAATTTTTAATTTTCTGCAACGTTCCCCAACAGTGGCATCATGAGCTAGGTCTATGCGTAGTTCTCTTTGCACGAGTAGAACACAACTTTGTTGTGGGCGTGGATTTTGTCATCTTACTTGCCTCTACTAGTCTTTTCTTGCTCAACGGTATTGTGGGATGAAGCGGCCCGGACCAACCTTACACGTATGCTTACGTGAGACCGGTTCCACTGACTGACATGCACAAGTTGCATAAGGTGGCTGGCGGGTGTCTGTCTCTCCCACCTTAGTTGGAGCGGAATCGATGAACAAGGCCCTTATGAAGGGTAAATAGAAGTTGACAAAATCACGTTGTGGTGATTCGTAGGTAAGAAAACGTTCTTGCTAGAACCCAATTGCAGCCACGTAAAAGATGCAACAACAATTAGAGGACGTCTAACTTGTTTTTGCAGCGATTGATCATGTGATGTGATATGGCCAGAAGTTGTGATGAATGATGAATTGTGATGTATGAGATCATGTTGTTTGTAATAGGATTCACGACTTGCATGTCGATGAGTATGACAACCGGCAGGAGCCATAGGAGTTGTCATTATTTTTTTGTATGACCTGCGTGTCATTGAATAACGTCATGTAAACCACTTTGCTTTATTGCTAAACGTTAGTCATAGAAGTAGAAGTAGTCGTTGGCGTGACAACTTCATGAAGACACGATGATGGAGATCATGATGATGGAGATCATGGTGTCAAGCCGGTGACAAGATGATCATGGAGCCCCGAAGATGAAGATCAATGGAGCTATATGATATTGGCCATATCATGTCACAACTATATAATTGCATGTGATGTTTATTATGTATTATGCATCTTGTTTACTTAGGACGACGGTAGTAAATAAGATGATCCCTTATAAAATTTCAAGAAGTGTTCTCCCCTAACTGTGCACCGTTGCTACAGTTCGTCGTTTCTAAGCACCACGTGATGATCGGGTGTGATGGATTCTTACATTCACATACAACGGGTGTAAGACAGTTTTACACAGCGAAAACACTTAGGGTTAACTTGACGAGCCTAGCATGTGCAGACATGGCC
>NW_021255360.1:0-1309 GCF_002162155.2 Triticum dicoccoides | reverse complement strand
CAACATGATTTCTCCCGTGACCTCAAGAACAAAAGTAACTAATCACAAATGATAATCATGCTCAAGATCAGAGGGGTATTAAATAGTATAATGGATCTGAACATATAATCTTCCACCAAATAAACCGTATAGTAATCAACTACAAGATGTAATTAACACTAGTCACCCACAAGCACCAATCTATAGTTCTGGTACAAAGATTGAACACAAGAGATGAACTAGGATTTGAGAGGAGTTGGTGTTGTTGAAGATGTTGATGGAGATAGCCCTCCCCAAGATGGGAGAGTTGGTGGTGATGATGATGACGGTGATTTCCCCCTCCGGGAGGGAAGTTCCCCCGGCAGAATCGCTCCGCCAGAGGGCAAAAATGCTCCTGCCCAAGTTCTGCCTCGAGACGGCGGCGATTCATCCCGAAAGTCCTCTATTTATTTATTTTCTAGGTCAAAATAACTGATGTACCAGAAGAGGGGCACTGGAGGTGGCCCTGGGTGAGCACAACCCACCAGGGCGCACCTGGACTCCCTGGCACGCCCAGGTGGGTTGTGCCCACCTGATGGGCCCTCTCTGGTACTTATTGATTCCAAAAATTCTTATTTATTCCATAAACAATCCTCGTAAAGTTTCAGCTCATTTGGAGTTGTGCAGAATAGGTAGTCTGACGTAGCTTTTTCAGGTCTAGGTTTTCAGCTGCCAGAATTGTCCCCTTTTGTGTATACATTGCATATTGTGAAAGAAAAGGCATTAGAATTACTCCAAAAATCATTATTATGCAATAAAACAACATAAATAACAGTAGGTAAACATGATGCAAAATGGACGTATCACTAATTAATGTGCCTTTGAAGATCTGTGCCAAAGGGTGCACGATGCGTCTCATCCCGATCGCTCAACGCATGATTAGTCATTTGCAATCTGCTTTCATTCATGGATGTCACATCCTGAGGGCCCTTTGGCACTACAGGAAATTATTCACGAGCTCAAACGTACGAATGAACCAGCCATCTTACTAAAACTGGACTTCGAAAAGGCTTACGACCGGCTTAACTGGAATTTCCTACGTCAAGTTCTCCTTAGCCGTGGCTTTTCGGCTGTCTGGGTTCATCGAGTGATGCAGCTGGTCTCGGGGGGCTAGACAGAGATCTCGGTAAACTGAGAAGTAGGGCACTTCTTTCGGAACAGGCGCAGACTCCATCAGGGCGACCCAATGTCCCCAATCCTATTCAACTTCGTGGTCGACGCGTTGGCGGCTATGCTGCGGAAAGCCACTGAGGACGGCCACATCAAAGGTGTGGTAAGTTGATGTCTACTA
>NW_021255359.1:0-384 GCF_002162155.2 Triticum dicoccoides | reverse complement strand
GGGGATAAAAGCTTGTTAATATAATTCCTAGACAAAATTTGTTGCTCTAGCTCACGTACACCGAATCGGTAGGCCTGCTAATCATCCACAACTTGTTGTAATACAGGCAGGTTTTAGCTGATGGGTGGGTTGGGGGCATAAAAGCTTGTTACTATGTATCTTCATATTTTCTACATGAACCTTGGACCAGAACCAGTGTGTTTGCTTCATTCTCGTAATGTAATTACAATTGTGACAGGCTAGAGTTCATTTGACAAAAAAATGGCGGGTGAAAAAGACCATAGTCATATAGGTTATTTTTTTGCTCTTACTATTTGACCTCAATGTTATAAACCTTGAGAATTTTTATCACAATGGAATCAAATACAAACATACAAAATGAGC
>NW_021255358.1:0-591 GCF_002162155.2 Triticum dicoccoides | reverse complement strand
CGATTGTTGATGACATACATGTAAGCCCACCTTGGGTTTCAACAACTATGGAAATCTCTTCGGGACCCCAAAACGGTGAGTAATAGTCCACGAAACGAGTCAGAATCGACAAAAACCATGAGTGTTGATGACCGATACGTAAACGCACCCCGGGGTTTGTTAATCAAGGAAAGCACTCCGGGACCCCAAAACAGTGAGTAATAGTCCATGAAACGGGCTAGAATCGGCCAAAACTGCGAGTTCCACAAAACGAGCCCGAATCGGCCGAAACTGCGAGTGTTGATGATCGACACGTGAACGCACCCCGTGGTTTGTTAATTGCGCAAATCACACCGGGACCCAAAACAGTGAGTAATAGTCCACGAAACGGGCCAGAATCGGCCACAACTGTGAGTGTTCATGACCGGCACGTAAACGCATTTTGGGGTTCAACAACTATGGAAATCGCTTCGGGACCCCTAAATGCTGAGTAATAGTCCTCGAATCGCGTCAGAATTGGCCCAAACTGTGAGTGTTGAGGACAGACACGCAAACGCACCCCGGGAATTGTCAATCATGGAAATCGCTCTGGGACGCCAAAATGGTGAATAA
>NW_021255357.1:897-1449 GCF_002162155.2 Triticum dicoccoides | reverse complement strand
ACGTTCCCCCACTCCGCACTCCCCCTTCCCCCGATCCAGAATTGGATCGGGGCGCTCAACGCCGCCGCCGCTCGGAGGCGCCCGAACCCCGCGCCCCGCCGCGCCTCCGTCCGTCCCTGCCGGCTCCCGTCGCTCATCCTCGCCCCCTCTCTTCGCCGGACGCCGTCCACGCACGTTGCCGCCGTCCTCTTCGCTCGACGCCGTCGCCAAAGACCAACACGCCGGCCTGCTTCCTCCTCCCCATCGGACTGCCTCCCCGTCGTCGGCCGTCCCCGTCTCCCTCCTCACGCCCGCTGCCTAGTCCCTACGACCCGCTGTGAGCCCCGCTTCCTCTCCTCTTCCCCCCACGACGCGCTCACCGCGGCCGACGCACCGGCCACCGCCCCGCGCGCCCATGGCCACCGCGCTGTCCGCGCCCACCAGCGTCGTCCGGCTTCCGCGCCCGTGGTCACCCCCGACGCTGCACGCCCGTTGGCCACCCACTGCGCACACGCGCACCACCCCGGCGCCTGCAATGTCCCGACCTGCAGCCACCCGCTCCTGTTGGCTGCA
>NW_021255357.1:0-887 GCF_002162155.2 Triticum dicoccoides | reverse complement strand
AGCCCTCCGCCGTTCGCTGCCCCCACCGCGGCTGCGCTCTGCCTCACCGGCGCCGCGCCGCTGGCCGTGCCCGAGGCCAGCTCCCGAGTTCCCCCGATCGGGCGCCCGCAGCGCCCAGCGCACCTGCCCGTTCGGGTTGCGCCCGTAACCTGCACACCCGCAAAGGCCCCTGGGGCCTATGACAAGTGGGCCCCTGCCCAGAACGTTTTAGTTAAAAAAATTATTAAATATTAATTAAAACAATAAATATATAATTAATTAATTAATTAATGAGTTAATTAAGTTAATTAATCCTGTTTAATTAATCGAATTAACTAGTTAGTTTAAATAAAGACTAATTAGACTAAACACACAATGACGACCGAGACCCACACGTCAGGTCAACTCCCTGTTGACTGCTGATGTCATGCTGATGTCATGATGACGTTAGCAAACACTATTCTGGATAATGTTAGAATTAAATAGTTAAATAAATCCTGAAAATGATTTAAATCTTTAGAAAATCAAATCTTTTAATCCGTAACTCGGATGAAAATACTTTCTACATGAAAGTTGCTCAGAACGACGAGACGCATCCGGATACGTAGTCCGTTTGTCCGCCACACACTCCTAGCATAGCGAACATGGAACTTTTCCCCTCCGATTCGTCTGTCCGAAAATGCTAAACCTGGGGAAACATTCTCGGATGTTATCCCCCTTTGCTGGTAACGTGTAGCACCGCGTTAGAACACGTCTAGCTCTGTTTGTTGTCCTGTTATGCTCTTGCTTGCTATGTATTTACTGTTTCTTCCCCCTTCTTCTCTCCGGTAGACTCCGAGACTGCCGCTGATGCCGCTGTGATCAACTACGTCACCGACGACCCTCCTTCTTGTCTGAGCAACCAGGCA
>NW_021255356.1:0-1340 GCF_002162155.2 Triticum dicoccoides | reverse complement strand
AATCCGCGTAGAGGGAATTTTTCGGATACTTCTCCATCACCAAAAATTATGAAAAATACCATTGTTCCTATAGCACATGTGCCCACGTCGTGCAAAAAAAACTCATGATTTTATCGCGCTCCGAGTATTTAGTAATATTGACGCCGCATCGTTACCGTAGAACGTCTACTACTGTGTCATCGCCGTCCGTGAGGGGGGGCACGCACCGGAGACACGTCCCGCCTCTTCGGACATGCCACCACACCACCCCGCATGTATCAGGGCCCGGTGCGACGCTCCGGTGGCATTGCTACCCCCCTCCCCCCAGTGCCCCCGTCCCGCCTAACCCTGTAGCGTTTGACCACGGGATCTAGACCTTTGACTTAGCACGGAAGGGCTTTGACCAGTGGACCTCCCCACCAGGTTGTGTTAGGTCATCCCATAGGAACACTTTGGAGCAACATCCGGGCCAAACCCACAGCAAGATCCCCTCCGTGTAGACCCCACGCGTCCGTTTCCCCCCTCCAAGTGTCGGCGACAGCGCCGTCCATGAGGGGGGGCACACCCCGGACACGCGTGCCGGGCGTTTGCAACCGCCACAACACTTCCAGTCTTGTGAGAGGCCGCCTACGCAAGATTTGGCGGCATGCTAGCCCCCGGAGGCCGCCGGCCACAGCCGTAGATGCGCGAAGGGCAATCCGCGTAGAGGGAATTTTTCGGATACTTCTCCATCACCAAAAATTATGAAAAAATACCATCGTTCCTATAGCACATGTGCCCACGTCGTGCAAAAAAACTCATGATTTTATCGCGCTCCGAGTATTTAGTAATATTGACGCCGCATCGTTACCGTTGAACGTCTACTACCGTGTCATCGCCGTCCGTGAGGGGGGGCCACGCACCGGAGACGCGTCCCGCCTCTTCGGACATGCCACCACACCACCCCGCATGTATGAGGGCCCGGTGCGACGCTCCGGTGGCATTGCTACCCCCCCCCCCCAAGTGGCCCCGTCCCGCCTAACCCTGTAGCGTCTGACCACGGGATCTAGACCTTTGACTTTGCACAGAAGGGCTTTGATCAGTGGACCTCCCCACCCGGTTGTGTTAGGTCAGCCCATAGGAACACTTTGGAGCAACATCCGGGCCAGACCCACAGCATGATCCCCTCCGTGTAGACCACACGCGTCCGTTTCCTCCCTCCAAGTGCCGGCGGCAGCGCCGTCCGTGAGGGGGGGGCACACCCCGGACACGCGTGCAGGGCGTTTGCAACCGCCACAACACTTCCAGACTTGTGAGAGGCCGCCTATGCAAGATTTGGCGGCATGCTAGCCCCCGGAGGCCACCGACCACAGTCGTAGACG
>NW_021255355.1:0-448 GCF_002162155.2 Triticum dicoccoides | reverse complement strand
AGATGGTATAAAGCAAATAGAAAGTGGAGTAGTAATTTTCGCAATGTAATGACAATTCACCAGCAAAAAGAACACACATATTTTTATATGTTTGTGCAACTTCTTTGTAGAAATTTAACAATTACTCTCTTCATTTCACAATAAAACACATAATGTGGGAGTTAATGAGAAATTATCATGCGTGCCATATTAAATGACATACTATGAACGGGCCAGAGAGCAAAGACATTCTCAATGAACAAATATTTTGAAGCAGAAACTCCCGATGCCATGGACAAATATATTAAAATAGAGCGAGTATCTAGTAGTAGTTCTGATTTTCTCTAACGGCAGTTTGGGTGGTTGGTATTTTGGAATATTTGCAACAAGTTTTATGCACCAAAATATACCTCACGTCAAAAAGTCTCTACAAGATCAAATGTTGTGACTCCCACTTGAGAGCCAATGA
>NW_021255354.1:0-1269 GCF_002162155.2 Triticum dicoccoides | reverse complement strand
GCCCAGTGCTACAGCCCGGACCCACTTGCTGATGACCGACACGTTCGAAGCTGGGTCATGGATGCCTGTCCCTGTAAGTCTGTGCCACTTTGGGTTTACGACTAGTCATGTCAGCCCGGGCTCTTTATCATATGGATGCTAGCGACACTATCATATACGTGAGCCAAAAGGCGCAAACGGTCCCGGGAAAAAGGTAAGACGACACCCGTGGGGATACCGTGCGTGAGGCCGCAAAGTGATATGAGGTGTTACCAGCTAGATCGATGTGACATCGAGTCGGGGTCCTGACAGCGTTGGCATCAGAGCCGGACTGCCTGTAGGTTCTCCAAGCCAAACTGGTCGATGTTGAGTCTAGAAATTCTTTAGTTATATGTAGGGGAATTGTTTGTGGGTTGGAACGTAAGGCTCTTTTACTCCTTATACCTTATGACTTTCTGATCTGAGTCAGTCCATTCTTCCACCGGGGGTTAAGGAATTAGGATCTGTTCTCTCTATCAGGGTCACGAGTTACTAATCAGTAGTACCTTATAAGTTTGATGGTTACCAGCCTAGTTCAGTTCTACTACCACATTATGTTGCCAGAATGGTTTCAGAACTTTGATATGGTGATGTTGAGTGTGTACGAAATCCTTTGTCAAATGTCCCAAATCCTTTTTGAGCAATTACAGCTGTTATGCTGCCGAAATTTTGCTAGAAATTCTAATGCCTTTGCATTATGATTGTGCTTTCAGATGGCCACTCGCGACCTCAATCAAGTGGTTTGCCTGACTCGATGCCTAGATGTACCCGGCCATACTGCTAAGTTGGTCAGGGTAATGACTGAGGCTGGATATCGCTGGTATCCCGAGTACACGGTCGAAGAGCAATTCCGAGACTTTAATCAAAGCCAGTATCTCTGCACTGTCAGGATATTTCCATCTTATCCTGGATCCACCGAGCCTCTTCACTGCTCTTATGGACTCGGGGTTACCATTGAGATGGCTGTGCAGGACGCCGCCTACTCTATGATGACCATTATGCGAGTCAGATCTGGGTTATTTCGGGACTCTGATTTCCGGTATATGCCAGGATCACTTCCGGGAGCACAAGGGTATCTCCAGGCTATCTATGCTGACCCCACTCAGGAGGATTCACGGACTCGCACCACTGCTGAGATGCTCGAGGATAAGGACCGTGAAAATCGGGCCTTAAGGCTAGAGCTCTTCAACACCCGTGCTGACCACTGGGCCACTTTGACTCGGTTCGCACCGGCGGTGCAAGCTGGATATT
>NW_021255353.1:0-786 GCF_002162155.2 Triticum dicoccoides | reverse complement strand
GTGGCGGTCCAAAAGAAAAATAGGCAAGTCCTGGAATACCCAGGTGCCTCAATCCACCCAGATGTGTGTTTAAGTTTCCACCTTAGATAAACCATTAATTAACAATCTCACATCTGTCATGGATTTCACTCACCCAATCCACGTCTACTAGCATAGCATGGCATAATAAGCAAACGTAGAAGTAACTCCCAAAGGTTTGATAATAAACAGGTAATAGGTACTACCTCATCTACTTCCCATCCCACAATTTAATTAGATCCTAATCATGCAATGTGTGAGGATTGATCTAATGCAATAAAACTGGGTAGTAGAAAAGGTATGATCAAAGTGTTACTTGCCTTGCTGATGATCCGCAAAACCTAACGATTCGAAGTAACAGGTGGCGCACTCCGGGTATTCTATCCCAGACAAACAAACAAGCATACAATAAGTACTCATCTAATGCACAGGTAAAATTCAAATAAGAGATCTAACCAGAAGGTTCAACTTAAGAACTCCGGTTGGCAAAAAGAATCAAATCAAACGAAGCAACGAAAGACAAACGGCGAAAGAAAACAACTTCGTTATACTAATCTGGATCTAGGGCAAATTTTTACAGTAACAAAAACTTGTTTAAGTTGGTTAAACGGATAGAGAGTTTCGAGACGAAACTCCAGGCGCTTGAATCGCCTGATTCCGATAAACGAGCGAAAAGTTAAACTAAAACGAAAATCGGATCAGGAATCGCGATCAGAAAAATCGCGGATTTAATCCGAGAAAAAGAAAAACGATGAACGCCAATTTTTT
>NW_021255352.1:0-1558 GCF_002162155.2 Triticum dicoccoides | reverse complement strand
ACATCGTGGTTCATCCGATGACAACATCGAGAAGCATGTGGGAGCCAACATGGGTATCCAGATCCCGCTGTTGGTTATTGACCGGAGAACGTCTCGGTCATGTCTACATGTCTCCCGAACCCGTAGGGTCTACACACTTAAGGTTCGATGACGCTAGGGTTATAAAGGAAGTTTGTATGTGGTTACCGAATGTTGTTCGGAGTCCCGGATGAGATCCCGGACGTCACGAGGAGTTCCGGAATGGTCCGGAGGTAAAGATTTATATATGGGAAGTCCTATTTTGGCCACCGGAAAATGTTCGGGATTTTTCGGTATTGTACCGGGAAGGTTCTAGAAGGTTCCAGAGTGGGGCCCACCTGCATGGGGGGACCCACATGAACGTGAGTAGTGGGGGAAAGGCCCCACACCCCTGGTCAAGGCGCACCAAGACCCCCCCTTAGAAGGAATAAGATCATATCCCGAAGGGATAAGATCAAGATCGCTAAAAAGGGGGGATAACAATCGGTGGGGAAGGAAATGATGGGATTTCTTTCCTCCCACCTTGGCCAACGCCCCAATGGACTTGGAGGGCAAGAAACCAGCCCCTCCACCCCTATATATAGTGGGGAGGCGCATGGGAGCTTAACACAAGCCAAGGCGCAGCCCCTCCCCTCCCCAACACCTCTCCTCCTCCGTATATGCTTGGCGAAGCCCTGTCGGAGTACTGCTGCACCAACTACACCACGCCGTCGTGCTGCCGTTGGAGCAATCTTCCTCAACCTCTCCTTCCCCCTTGCTGGATCAAGAAGGAGGAGACGTCTCCCGTCCCGTACGTGTGTTGAACGCGGAGGTGCTGTCCGTTCAGCACTTGGACATCGGTGATCCGTATCACGTTCGAGTACGACTCCATCATCACCATCCCCTTGGCTAGCTTCCGCTCGTGATCTACAAGTGGTATGTAGATGCAAACTCTCTCCCTTGACTCGTTGCTTAGATGAACTCATAGATGGATCTTGGTGAAACCGTAGGAAAAATTTTAATTTTCTGCAACGTTCCCCAACAGGCATATCATTTTGAGATTTATGAAGTCACCGTAGGCGCCTCGTCGTCGACGGGAACGTCTCCTGTTGGAAATATGCGCTAGAGGCAATAATAAAAGGATTATTATTATATTTCCTTGTTCATGATAATTGTCTTTTATTCATGCTATAATTGTGTTATTCAGAAATCGTAATACATGTGTGAATAATTAGACACCAACATGTCCCTAGTAAGCCTCTAGTTGACTAGCTCGTTGATCAACAGATAGTCATGGTTTCCTGACTATGGATATTGGATGTCATTGATAACGAGATCACATCATTAGGAGAATGATGTGATGGACAAGACCCAATCCTAAGCATAGCACAAGATCGTATAGTTCGTTTGCTAGAGTTTTCCAATGTCAAGTATCTTTTCCTTAGACCATGAGATCGTGTAACTCCCGGATACCGTAGGAGTGCTTTGGGTGTACCAAACGTCACAACGTAACTGGGTGACTATAAAGGTATACTACGGGTATCTCTGAAAGTGTCTGTTG
>NW_021255351.1:0-388 GCF_002162155.2 Triticum dicoccoides | reverse complement strand
CATAACGAGAGACCATACGTGCATGCTTCGGGAATCACAAACCTTAACACCAATATTCTTACTAAACCACAATCATTCACTAGTACTCCCTCCATCCGAAAAGCTTGTCCTTCAAATGGATGTATCTAGCACCAGGTTAGTGCTAGATACATCCATTTGAGGCACAAACTTGGGAAAAGCTTTTTCAGACAGAGGGAGTACCTCCCACATATTACCATCTCTATATCGCAAAACTATTGCAAGGAATCAAACATATCATATTCAGTGATCTCTAAAGTTTTATGTAGGATTTAATGACTAACCATGTGAATGACCCATTCATGTCAACTCTCTAAATAGATATAAGTGAAGCATGAGAGTTTAATTCTTCCTACAAAAGATATGCCCA
>NW_021255350.1:0-1703 GCF_002162155.2 Triticum dicoccoides | reverse complement strand
GGATCGAGACTGGGATTTGTCACTCCGTGTAAACGGAGAGGTATCTCTGGGCCCACTCGGTAGGACATCATCATATGCGCAATGTGACCAAGGAGTTGATCACGGGATGATGTGTTACGGAACGAGTAAAGTGACTTGCCGGTAACGAGATTGAACAAGGTATTGGATACCGACGATCGAATCTCGGGCAAGTAACATACCGATAGACAAAGGGAATTGAATACGGGATTGATTAAGTCCTTGACATCGTGGTTCATCCGATGATATCATCGTGGAACATGTGGGAGCCATCATGGGTATCCAGATCCCGCTGTTGGTTATTGACCGGAGAACGTCTCGGTCATGTCTACATGTCTCCCGAACCCGTAGGGTCTACACACTTAAGGTTCGATGACGCTAGGGTTATAAAGGAAGTTTGTATGTGGTTACTGAATGTTGTTAGGAGTCCCGGATGAGATCCCGGACGTCACGAGGAGTTCCGGAATGGTCCGGAGGTAAAGATTTATATATGGGAAGTCCTATTTTGGCCACCGGAAAATGTTCGGGATTTTTCGGTATTGTACCGGGAAGGTTCTAGAAGGTTCCGGAGTGGGGCCCACCTGCATGGGGGGACCCACATGGACGTGGGTAGTGGGGGCAAGGCCCCACACCCCTGGTCAAGGCGCACCAAGATCCCCCCTTAGAAGGAATAAGATCATATCCCGAAGGGATAAGATCAAGATCCCTAAAAAGGGGGGATAACAATCGGTGGGGAAGGAAATAATGAGATTTATTTCCTCCCACCTTGGCCAACGCCCCAATGGACTTGGAGGGCAAGAAACCAGCCCCTCCACCCCTATATATAGTGGGGAGGCGCATGTGAGCTATACACGAAGTTCTGGCGCAGCCCTCCCCCTCTCACAAGTACTCCTCCTCTCCCGCGGTGCTTGGCGAAGCCCTGCAGGATTGCCACGCTCCTCCACCACCACCACGCCGTTGTGCTGCTGCTGGATGGAGTCTTCCTCAACCTCTCCCTCTCTCCTTGCTGGATCAAGGCTTGGGAGACGTCATCGGGCTGTATGTGTGTTGAACGTGGAGGTGCCGTGCGTTCGGCACTTGATCATCGGTGATTTGAATCACGACGAGTACGACTCCATCAACCCCATTCACTTGAACGCTTCCGCTTAGCGATCTACAAGGGTATGAGATGCACTCTCTTTACTCGTTGCTGGTCTCTCCATAGATAGATCTTAGTGACACGTAGGAAAATTTTGAATTTCTGCTACGTTCCCCAACAGTGGCATCATGAGCTAGGTCTATTGCGTAGATTCTTTGCACGAGTAGAACACAAAGTAGTTGTGGGCGTTGATGTTGTTCAATATGCTTACCGTTACTAGTCCAGTCTTGTTTCGACGGTATTGTGGGATGAAGCGGCCCGGACCGACCTTACACGTACTCTTACGTGAGACAGGTTCCACCGATTGACATGCACTTGGTGCATAAGGTGGCTAGCGGGTGCCAGTCTCTCCCACTTTAGTCGGAACGGATTCGATGAAAAGGGTCCTTATGAAGGGTAAATAGCAATTGGCATATCACGTTGTGGTCTTGCGTAGGTAAGAAACGTTCTTGCTAGAAACCCATAGCAGCCACGTAAAACATGCAACAACAATTAGAGGACGTCTAACTTGTTTTTGCAGGGTATGCTATGTGATGTGATATGGCCA
>NW_021255349.1:0-393 GCF_002162155.2 Triticum dicoccoides | reverse complement strand
TGATAATACCATGAGGGTGTGAGTGTAGAGGCAATTGTATATATATCGATCAGTATGGATGGGAGTACACTCAAGGAATTATACATGTTTAAGCCCTCTATGGTGGAGGTAATCCCCTACTCACATGCGATGTTCTTTCTCTTGGCGTAGGTTATAGTGTGAGATATTTCAACCCTCGGCCCGGTGCCCTACTCTTATATAGAGTGCGCTACAAGGGGGTGCCTTTACGAGCTGGTATAAATGCTATTCATGGTCACATGCATGATTGACTAACTGTTGTATTATGACTGGTAACTATTGTATTTAACCTAATTATACATTTGTTGAGTAATGACGCAGTAGAATGCATCATGGGAGTCAAGTATCCTAGGACTCACCCGACTATAGGTAGTC
>NW_021255348.1:0-1075 GCF_002162155.2 Triticum dicoccoides | reverse complement strand
GACGCATCAATAACTTTAAGATCTTCATCATTATTTTCATCTAACTTTTTTGGTTTGGTAGCCATCTTATTGACTAAGGTGGCTTGCTTATCAGAAATTTTGGCTATAGCATTTTCAAGTCGGGCAATTTGAGAGTTCACACCATAAAATTCTTTATTCATATCATCAAGCTCTTTGTTCATAAACCCCAAAAAACCTTTTTGTTCCTTAAGCTCTTTTCTGAAGAAATTATTATGCTCAAATTGTAAATTCATAAAGCTTCTAATATTCGATTCAATCTATTCCATCCTTGTAAGAAGGTGGTCAGAACTCTTAGGCAAAGCCATAAGGGCAAACAAGCACACAAGCAAACAGAAAAAGGCAAGCGAAAGAGAGAGGAGATTGGGAGAGAGAGGGCGAATAAAACGGTAAGGGTGAAGTGGGGGAGAGGAAAACGAGAGGCAAATGACAAATAATGTAAATGCGAGGGAGATGAGTTTGTGATGGGTACTTGGTATGTCTTGACTTGAGCGAAGACCTCCCCGGCAACGGCGCCAGACATTCTTCTTGCTACTTCTTGAGCTTGCGTTGGTTTTCCTTGAACAGGAAAGGGTGATGCAGCAATAGTAGCGTAAGTATTTCCATCAGTTTTTGAGAACCAAGGTATCAATCCAGTAGGAGGCTCCTCAAAAGTCCCACGCACCTACACAAACAAACAAAGAACTCGCAACCAACACAATAAAGGGTTTCTCAATCCCTTAACGGCCACTTGCGAAAGTGAGATCTGATAGAGATAGTATGATAAGATAAATATATTTTTGGTATTTTCTAATATAGATGAAAAAAGAAAAAATGCAAATAAAAGTAGATTGGAAGCAAATATGATAAGAGATAGACCCGGGGCCATAGATTTTACTAAAGGCTTCTCTCAAGATAGCATAAGTATTACGGTGGGTGAACAAATTACTGTCGAGCAATTGATAGAAAAGCGAATAATTATGAGATTATCTAGGCATGATCATGTATATAGGCATCACGTCCGCAACAAGTAGACCGACTCCTGCCTCCATCTACTACTATTACTCCACACATCGAC
>NW_021255347.1:0-6624 GCF_002162155.2 Triticum dicoccoides | reverse complement strand
TTCGCGGATACTTAACACGCTTAACGAGATCTTGGTATTTGATCTGAGTCGGCTACGAGCCTATACGCACTAACCATCTACGCGGGAGTAGTTATGGGTATCCCGACGTCGTGGTATCAGCCGAAGCACTTCAGACGTCAGCGACGGAGCGGCGCGCGCCGGATTGGAACGTAAGCCTGCTCTTGTATTAAGGGGGCTAGTTCTGCTTCCGGCCGCCCACGCAACGTGCAGGTGTGCTATGGGCGATGGGCCCAGACCCCTGTGCGCTTAGGTTTAGACCGGCGTGCTGGCCTCTCTGTTTTGCCTAGGTGGGGCTGCGACGTGTTGATCTTCCGCGGCCGGGCATGACCCAGGAAAGTGTGTCCGGCCAAATGGGATCAAGCGTGTTGGGTTATGTGGTGCACCCCTGCAGGGAAGTTAATCTATTCGAATAGCAGTGATCTTCGGTAACAGGACGACTTGGAGTTGTACCTTGACCTTATGACAACTAGAACCGGATACTTAATAAAACACACCCTTCCAAGTGCCAGATACAACCGGTGGTCGCTCTCCCTCAGGGATACGAGGGGAGGATCGCCGGGTAGGATTATGCTATGAGATGCTATTTGGAGATGCTACTTGGAGATGCTATTTGGAGGACTTCAGTCTACTCTCTTCTACATGCTGTAAGACGGAGGCTGCCAGAAGCGTAGTCTTCGACAGGATTAGTTATCCCCCTCTTATTCTGGCATTCTGCAGTTCAGTCCACTGATATGGCCTCCTTACACATATACACATGCATATGTAGTGTAGATCCTTGCTTGCGAGTACTTTGGATGAGTACTCACGGTTGCTTTCTTCCCCCCTTTTCCCCCTTTCCTTCCTTTCTGGCTGTCGCAACCAGATGCTGGAGTCCAGGAGCCAGACGCCACTGTCGACGATGATTCCTACTACACTGGAGGTGCCCACTACTACGTGCAGGCCGCTGACGACGACCAGGAGTAGTTAGGAGGATCCCAGGCAGGAGGCCTGCGCCTCTTTCGATCTGTATCCCAGTTTGTGCTAGCCTTCTTAAGGCAAACTTGTTTAACTTATGTCTGTACTCAGATATTGTTGCTTCCGCTGACTCGTCTATGATCGAGCACTTGTATTCGAGCCCTCGAGGCCCCTGGCTTGTATTATGATGCTTGTATGGCTTATTTTATCTGTAGAGTTGTGTTGTGATATCTTCCCGTGAGTCCCTGATCTTGATCGTACACATTTGCGTGCATGATTAGTGTACGATTGAATCGGGGGCGTCACAAGTTGGTATCAGAGCCGACTACCTGTAGGAATCCCCTTCCACACTCCTTGGCCGAAGTCGAGTCTAGTCATTGCAAAACTTTTACTAACATGGCTGTGTGCCTTACGGGCCCACGTCGCCATTGGGTGGTATTAGGATCTTTTACTCCTCGACCTTTACTCTGGGATTCTGAACTCTCTTCTATTCGGGTTAAACGATTTTTACTAAAATCTGACTTTAGGTTCTCGAAAATACTTTCTCCCGGAGAGCCCCTTCAGTCCAGGTGATCGCCGGCTACACCAGAAGATTTCGAAGTTACTCGCCGAAACTCTTTTGAGACTTTGTGCCCGTTGCCTTTGCAATTCCCTACCATCGAAATATCCCTATGGATAAATACATACACTTGACGTTCTTACTTTTATTCTCAGTTGATCTTGTTATTACAAGATACCCCGAAATTCTCTCTATTGATCCGAGAATATCTTGTGCCTACTGTCTTGCAATTCCTTGTCACCTGAATACCCCTATGGATAATTCTCGCACTTGTCGAGTATCCGCTTATCCCCAGTTGTTCATGAGTTTCACAAAAGTCTTCAAAATAATATTCGATCTTCCGAAAATCCTTTGGAGCCTTTGGCTCTTGAAATTCTTGCTTGCTTGCATTATGGTTAATCCCAAAGGTCTCGTAGTCTTAATGACATTCATTGTCATTATCATTTTGAGTCTGTTGACTCAATATGTTTGCGAACACACGCAATCATCATTGATCCTTATAAATTACCTTTCCGGCTGAGCTTCCATTCTTTTAACTGGAATTGGTTCTCGACCAATCCAATTGTCGTTGATTGTACCCTAAGGCTATTCAACTTATCCATCCCTAATCAGAGCATTGCTTCTGATCCCTTGATTTGGAAATCATAATTCCTTTGCATTTGGCAATTGAGTTAGTCAGTTGTTTCTATAATCTGATCTCCTTGCATTCTTCTTCCTCTAGTTGAGTACCGATACTCGTATCAGATCCTTTGTGGACCATCAAGTCCTTTGTTGGATTGTTATCCGACAGTGTCCTTCACATTTGATCACCTTGTGAGTTCTTCCCCTGATACATAATGCCTTTGTTAAGTTGTATCCTCTGCTTGGCCAACCATGCTCTGCTTTCGGGCTTGTGTTATTTACTCTTGAAACTTGGGGTATATGTTTCTAAGAAGCCCCTATGGGTTGAACATATGCCTTCTCTAAACCGTGTGAACCCGAAAGTTTTCACGAGTCATACTCTTCTGGTGCTTCACCAGATAAAATTTCAACACTGCAACTTCCTCGAACGTGAGAAGTGAATGAAAGGTTATGCATTGGAGAAGTGGGAGTCGACCTTGAACTTGTGTTCATGCCCATAGACACGATGTAGATCTTATCATTAAAGCTTCTCTTAAATAAATTATTCCTTTGGTATAAGTTCATCTTATATCTATGATCTGGCCTTTTGCAACCGTGGTTCCGACCATGATTGTTCTTCTTTGATCTCATTTCTCGGACAAGTTAAAACATTTGTCTTCTATGGATCAATACACCAGTCCAACCTTTACTTTGATCTTGTGTCAAGTATTACCCCCCTGGTATCTCGAGATTATCATGGAACTGCATAACTTCTTATGAGTTCTTCATCAAGTGCTACCTTCCAACTAATTCCAATTTTTCACCGGCTCTGAGTTATTATACACTCAAAGACACCGATAACTGAACTGAGTCCGCACTACGGTTCAACAACTCTTCAGTAAGCTTCTATAAATACGAGTTTGTACCCGATCACGCCATTCCTAGCCTGTTTGGCTATATCATTGTCGTGATGATTTTAACTGTGCTACCCGGTCCTTCTTCTCGGAGCACAATTTTCGACGATGAACTAACCTTACGTCGATCCTCATCGTCATTTCACCTTGAACAACAAGCTTGAGTTCGAGTTCGTGTCGTAACTGTGGTTCCAATAACCTCTTGCTTCATCATTCCTTTGACTTGATGTCGTCGCTGATTGATTACATCTTCATGAATTCTCTTGACAAATGTGTCATGATCAACATCAACATTTTGATGCTCTTCGAAGATATCTATTGAATTCTTCATGGGAAATACCATCCTTGTCCCTTGGTAAATTGTGTTGTCATCGACTATTTCCTTGCCTTCTTACCAACACAAACTTGTTTGTGTTGTGGCTGTACCTTGAGTTCCTGGCTACCCAGCTTGTCTTATGTCCTACCTTGAAGTAATACCATCTTATATATCAAGAATGTTGTGGGAATATCACCACCTCTTAATAATTCTTGCTACAAGTTATACATCCCGCCATCTACATTCATCTCTTGGTCCTCGTGTTGTTTCTAACCGGAAAACCGACAAATGAACTATGATGCGTGAATTCAAAACTTCTAGCAGCCCTATTGCTTTGAAGTTAATGGTCGATATTTCATTCTTAGACCATTGGTTATCGAATCACCATTCTAACATTGATCGTGCTACCCAGCCCATATTTCGGGTGCACCTTTCAACCATTGTTTAATTGTGGATGTTTTTCTCGAACATACATCATTATATCATTTGATGTGACAAGTGATATCTCCTTCTTCACATAATTGTGGAAGTCCATCTTTTGAAAATCTCGGTGAATTGTCGCTGAGTTCATCAGCTACCTCCTCTTCCTCTCCTTGATTTAATGAGGAACTCTTGTTTCGGGACTCGCTTCCATTGTACATTTCCCGAGAATCTTGCCAGGTCATCACGTCAACTTGTTTTGCACCTTTTCTTCTCGGGCATCCTGAGTCTGAGGTATCCTAACACCAATCAGATCTGAATCTCGGTCAGATATGATGGTTGGGACAACTTTCCAAGAGTTATGATGATGATCCTTTGATGACCTGGTAACATGATGTCATGCCTAGCACCCCCCCCCCCGGATGGAGGACCTATCATTATAGATTCCTTTTCAGCAAGGTTATCCATTCATCCATGAGGAAATTGTAAGACTTATTCTACAAGTTATTCCTGATGGATCCTTCGTGTTTCCAAAGTCTGATCTTCACCTGAAGACCTTGTCAATGCTATCTCGAAGCATGTCTATGGTACTCCAATTTTTAACAAGAACCTTTGAAGCCCAATGTTAAATGTTTCCTGCCCAATTATCCAAACACCACTGTATGGGTAATATCATGAAATTTCTCTCCCCTACCTAAGGAGTTTTCTACGTTATATCCTATCATGGATATCATGCCCCGCTTGTCCTAGGGAAGGATATACCCCTGTAATATGTGTGTATACACATTTTCCTCCCCATTGTTTCGATTAAACCTGGAAATCACCTTTCCTTTCCATTGGTTTATTTAAACCCTTTCTATAATCTATATGATATAAACAATAATAATTCCCTACTTGTGCAAACACCTTGGTGTACAACTCGGTCAGTAAGACCCTGTTTCTTTTGTTGATGACATTTCGGTAACCACCGATGGACGAGAACTTTGCCTATTGGTCCGCCTCGTTCAACGAGCAGGAAAATGGTTCTCTTCGTCCCTCGCCCCTGGTATCGACGTTGTTGCCAACATAATCGACAGGCTATCCTCTGACATGCCTTTCTTGCATGATCATGCAAGACGTCTCCGCCCTTCCTACTTTTAACCCACATGGTGGGCCCATAACCCACAGATCCATAGGATCGAAACCTGACTCTCCTGTACACCCTGTTGTCAAAGTTATCCCTCGTGCTTGACTTTCTATGTAATTCACGGGCCACCCGCCTGTTGATCTATTCTGTATCGGACACAATACTTATTCCTGTTGCTCTAAACCCCATTCACACTCTGTTTCAGGCAATGAACGATTGCCTATCCGCTTGAAACTTCTTATTGCACCGTCTTACTTTGCTCTCGATGTGTTTCATTTGTTCAGCTCGAGAGATACTCATATGTTCATACTTGGGAAACCCCCAGAAGAATTTCCCTTATAAAATCCTATCGTTGTAGAAGCTGCCCCTTACCTATTCATAAGTATGATGGAGGTCCCGAAGAAAGGATGACAATTGATCATGGTGACTAGAAGCAGTGAAATGAAGACATCAACGAAGTGGATCAACCTCTTAGAAAGGGCAGCCAAGACCGAGAAGACTCGTTAGGTTTTTCGCTACCAACACCTTCGCCCCTTACTCCACCGCTTAAATCTCGGGACGAGATTTCTTGTAGTGGAGGAGAATTGTGACGCCCGGGTAATTAGGCTATAGTAATCCCATGTTAATGATGCCACGTCACCATGGTTACTGTTGTTAATCTCGTGTTAGTTCAAAATCGATTCGAAATTCAAACTTAAAATAAAGTCAAACGGTAAAGATTTTTTAATATTAAAACTAAAATGTTGGGGTGTTGCCAAATAATGCATAGGTAATTTTGTGGAGAAAGCACACCTTTATAAAATGTTTAAACACTCTAAAATGAATAAAAAAGTAACAATAATAATTATTTATATGCTTTCAAAATGTTAAACAATTTCAAAAATATTTTGTTTCGGTGCTAAGTGGTTTGTGGCTGTGGCTTAGTTTGCAAACTCTCTTTTGGTGCCACTGTAGTATCTTACTAAAATGAGAAATAAAAGAAAACACAAAAACAGAAAACAATACAAAAGAGAAAAAAAAGAACTAAAACCTAAAGCTAACAGAAAAAAAATGGAAGACCCCCTCCCTGGGTCGTGGCCCAACTGGACCAGCCCACTGGCCCAACCGGCCACCCCACTCCCCTTATCCCCCCATCCCAGAAACCCTAACTCCCGACCGCACCCATCCCCACTCCCCACGCCGCTCTCCCCCCTCTCGATCCGATCTGGATTGAGGGAGCATTCCCGAGCCCCCTTCGACACCAATCGCCGCCGCCTGGAGGTCCAGTCGCCGGAGCCACCCTCCCGGATCCCCTCTGCCTCGACTACCTCGCCTCCCGTCTCCGTCGATCGTCCCCGTCCTCCTCCCCACGGGTCGCCCCCGAGCCTCGACGCCCATGTGCCCCTGCAAACGGCGGTGAGGCCCTCGGCCTCGGCCTCCCCTCTCCCCTTCTTTTCGTCTGCGGACACCGCGCTCGTCCACCTCGCGCCCGTGCAGTCCGCTCGCCTCCGGCCCATCTCTGCCTTGCGGTCGAGCACGCCATGCGCCGTACCCCGTGCGCTCCAGGCCCGTCCAGGCCCGCACCCCCTCCTGCTCGACGACTGCGTCGGCCACGCCGTCGCCCCACTTGCCGCTCCTGGTCGTGCCCCGCCATGAGCTGCAGCAGCTGCTACTGTGCTGCGGCGCTGCCGCCAGCACCACTGCAGCCCCCCGCGCTCGCCCACTCACCGTGGTC
>NW_021255346.1:0-995 GCF_002162155.2 Triticum dicoccoides | reverse complement strand
GAGGGGGCATGTAATTATCATCCTCCTCTTCTCCATCTGCCGCTCTCCCAGGAGGGCTGGCTCCTCCATCCTCCTGCTCTAAATCTTGCTGGAGGGGATTGTTGTTGTCTTCAGCACTATCCGGAGTATTATTATCTCCTGTGCTGGTATCACCACTTTTGCTTTGGCGGGACTTAGAGCGCCGCAGCTTACGTCGGTGCTTGGGTTGCTTCTTGGAGGGGTCATCCTCCGCTATCTCGTCGCCATTGCCTTCTTTGGGTGTCTCCACCATGTATATATCATATGATGAGGTGGCTGTCCAGTGCCCTGTGGGCGGTGGTTCCTCTTCGCCTCCCGCATCGTCGTCCATACTGTCGATGTCTTCGGAGTCGAAGTCGAGCATGTCGGTTAAGTCATCGACAATGGCCACTAAGTGGGTGGTGGGTGGGCCTCGAATTTCTTCATCGTCCGCATCCCAGACCTACCGGACATAGTTCGGCCAGGATCCTCCTGACAAGGAGAGAGACCTTAATGAGTTCAGTATGTCGCCAAAGGGCGAGTGCTGAAAAATATCCGCGGAGGTAAACTCCATGATCGGCGCCCAATCGGATTCGACAGGAATGGGCGCAGGCGGTTCGGAGTCTGTGGCCGGAGAAGGATCCGGCAGTTTAGCAGCACAGCTCTCGTGCAAGGTAAGGTCGATGTTTGGCTCGATCGCCGCTGAGGGTAAGGCCTCCGTGGCGGGGTCTATCCACCCGTCCATGGATGGCGCAACTGGCTCTGAATTGAGGGTCGGAGCGGCTGCCTGTGCGATCTCCTGGACACTGTCCGATGGTAGAGCTAAATCGTACTCATCGTGACCGCATGACACACAAGGCAGAGGCTCGAATCCGTCGAAGATCAAGTCTCCACGAATATCGGCCATGTAGTTTAAGCTTCCAAACCTGACCTGGTGGCCAGGGGCGTAACTTTCAATCTGCTCCATATGGCCAAGCAAATTGGCCCGCAGTGCAAAG
>NW_021255345.1:0-409 GCF_002162155.2 Triticum dicoccoides | reverse complement strand
TGACCCAGAGGTCCGGAAATTAATTCTTCAGGAGGCCCATGATTCACCATACTCGATTCACCCAGGCAACACCAAGATGTATCTGGACTTGAAGGAAAGTTTCTGGTGGACAGGTATGAAGAAGGACATTGCCGAGTACGTAGCAGTATGTGATGTTTGTCAGCGAGTAAAGGCGGAACATCAGAAGTTGGCAGGGTTACTTCAACCACTGCCGATTCCCGAGTGGAAATGGGAAAAACTTGGAATGGATTTTATCACAGGATTACCCAGGACCCGTTCAGGTTATGATTCTATCTGGGTAGTGGTTGATCACTTGAGCAAGGTAGCTCATTTCATTCCCGTGAAGACCACATATACTAGTGCTAAGTTAGCCAAGATATACATGACCAGGATCGTATGTCTGCATGGA
>NW_021255344.1:0-1115 GCF_002162155.2 Triticum dicoccoides | reverse complement strand
TTTTTCAATCTTGTTAGGGTTTGTGTCCTACTCAGGAAGGCGAGACGGCGGCGGCTCCCTGAAGATGAAATAAAGGTCTCCCCGCCTAGTTCCCATTCCAACGGTGAGTCTAGCATCGTTGGTGGGCACATGGAGGTGTGTCTCCGGCTAATCTATCTTTGGTGGATTTGCTCGGATCTCATCGTTGTACGTCCACGTTCGTGTGTCTTCGGTTTGGATCCTTCCGATCTATGTTATTTTTTATCGGCGGCGGTTGCTGTTCTGGGGTGCTGGTCCTATGGGGCCTTAGCACGACGACTTCCCGACTGTCTACTACAACAAGTTGTGCCCGGCTCCGGCAATGGAGGGGCGATGACGGCGGCGCGCCTTCGGCTCACTTCGGTGCTTGTAGTCGTCGCTAGGTGGTCTACGGATCTGGATGTAATTTTTATTTCTGGTATCCGTTGTATTGCCATGATTGAAGATGAATAGATTGGAAGTTTTTCCACAAAAAAAAGAAGAAGAAAGATGGTAGTATATTTTGAAGGCGTACATGATCCACCGGACACGCTGAGCAACGTCCGGCGATTGGTGCTCCTGCGTCGCTGACTAGAGGATGATGGATGGAGCCACACCGTGCCTTCTCCTCCTCTGTCAGCGCTTTGGTGAGCCCCTGGTGTGGTTTACCATCATGTTGACCTCCTTGAGCATGCGTGGAAGCTTAATTAGTAGATGCCCGTTGCCATAGAAGATTGCCCATTGCCGTACGTCTGAATGGAAGATTAATTAGTCAATCATTGTGCACGTAGTTTTTTTTTGGCGGGTAATTTGCACGTATATTAGCCAGCCAAGGTACCAATGTGGTAGAATTGTTAGTTGGTCAATCAGTAGCTAGCCTGCGAATCAACCTGTGGTTGAGATGGTTAGGTGGACAGTGGTATCCCCAACCCATCAGGGTTTAAATCCTGGTGCTCGCATTATTCCTGGATTTATTTCAGGATTTCCGGCGATGCGCTTTCAGTGGGAGGAGACGTTCCCGTCGACGACGAGGCGCCTACGGTGACTTCGAAAATCTCAAGATGATATGCCGACTCAGTCTCTCGGAGGTGCTCATAGGGGTAGGGTGTGCGTGCGTG
>NW_021255343.1:0-422 GCF_002162155.2 Triticum dicoccoides | reverse complement strand
AAAAATCTCTAAGGGCCCATGTGGGTTATATGGCACTAGGTGTGGTGGGAAGTTTAGTCCCACCCCGGAAGTAGAAGGAGAGTTGGAGTGGTTTATAAGGGTTTCTCTTCTACATGCTATTGGAGCTTGAGAAGAGAAGAGGCCCTCGCGCACTCCTCCTCCGCCGCCCGCCTCGCCACGCCTCGCCTCGCCTCGTCACGACGCGCCGCGGGTTGCGCGATTGAGCCGAGCCGAGCTCACACCTACGCGCTTATTTTTGCCAGTCACTAACGGAGAGTTTTCTGACAGCTGGGCCACGATCTAAGACGTCGGATCATGGGCTGTCACGGACTCGGACGTGGGTCGAGCCCACGTCTCTCCACGCGGCTGCGCCTATAAGTATGCGGTGTCTCCTAACCCTGGCCGTCACGAACAGATCACAT
>NW_021255342.1:0-1207 GCF_002162155.2 Triticum dicoccoides | reverse complement strand
AGAGGTTTCTCTTTTCTCTTCTCTCACAAACACACACATGCGCATATACACCAAGGAAGAACACACAGGCTTTGCCGAGACTCTCCCTTGGCACCCACAAGCACTACATTGTTTTCTCAGCCCGCACCGGCTTTCATTCACGTATTCATCTTAAATAGGCATTACAAGAGTATCTCCACTACCAACTAATCCTAAACTCACGCCACGCCTACCATGCACAACTAGTCTAGTAACTAACAAATGCATGGGCTAACTTTACGGCCATTTCTCACGGCCACTAACCAACTCCACGACTTTTTTTTTTTTTTGAACTTACCAACTCCACGACTTGATCAATCTTGCATGCACTAACAAATTGTAGTCTAACTCAAACTACGTACACAACACACATCTACAGACTCGGCACGGCCATGAACCTATGCCCACCAGCACGCACACTCGCCACGGCGCAGTGTCCCGCACATCTCGCACGCATTCAACGCGCCCGACAAGACCGACTACATTAGACGCCATGGCTTATTCCAAACATGGCTTACCTAGCCTAGACTGCACCCTGCAGGTAACGTATATTTGTCTATGCCTTCTGTATCCTGTTTCCAGCTGTCCAGCGTTTCGTATGGCAGCGGTAGCACTATGTATATCATTTCGAAATTGCTGTGCGTACTATTAATAGTGTGTATGACTTTGTACGACGTGATCTCACTCGTCCGTCAAGTTGATCAAATGGCTGCGGAGGACTGTCGTGCAAAATCGTACAAATTCACTGTAATTCTGACACTGGGTATTGGCAAAATCACTACTAATAGGTACTGATGATCCTGAAGCGGTGCAGGACGGACGAGATTCCCGGTACATTTGCCTCCCGGAGGGAAACGTCGAGCTTGGAACAATCGAACATGCAAAGTCCGTGTGTGAAATTTCCATCTATTATTGTATGCATTACCCTCAGCATACCTTGCGCTCTTGTAACTAATTTTATTACCACCAAGAAAAGATAACTGGGATGGGATTTTTCCACATTAATTAATTGATTAGGTTTTTTCAGGGACCATATACAAAGAAAGAAAGAATGTTCACCACTACCGTGATAGGTTGAATATTGTTCTCAATAACTGGATGCTTTCTTGTTCACATACATGATATCGATCTTAATACTCCCTCCATTTTTATTTACTCTGCATATTAGAGTTGACTGAATTCAAACTTC
>NW_021255341.1:0-612 GCF_002162155.2 Triticum dicoccoides | reverse complement strand
CACACACACCCCGCCTTGATATATAATCACTGAAGAAAAAAATATTATCTTAGGGTCTTAAATACAAGAAACTATAGTAACACCCGTCTGCTTGGCCATCACCGGCTTGCCATACGCCTTGTAGCTGCTCAACCCCACGACCCTGTTGTACACCTGAGAAGCAGAGGACGGACGTGTCAAAATTAAAATATGCAGCCGCCCAGGGGAGAGGAAGCAGCAGCGGTAGCTTGTGGCAGGCATTACCTCCTCAATTTGTAGGTAGTCCCTCCCTGTGACGAAGAGGTCGAAATTGATGTTGAGGTCGGCCCTGAGGACGCACCTTGCAACGCCGGCAGTGGCTCGCAGCAGCACGAGGATGAGAAGGAGAGGAATCACTGTATAGGAAGGCTCTGCTTTTAGACTAGCCACATTGCATAGTAACATACACTAGTAACATACACATATCCCTAGACTATATTACTACTTTTATATCGGGTAGTAACACAAGTGCGGTGTCATGCAAAGCTTCATTTATTAGGTTATAGACTCATAGTGCATTAAGACATGTGATGTTATGGTAACTAGCTAAGTTACTCAAACTACCTCTCTCCTCATTAACTCATTGCCACATAA
>NW_021255340.1:0-870 GCF_002162155.2 Triticum dicoccoides | reverse complement strand
TAGAAAATTTTAAATTTCTGCTACGATCCCCAACACCACCACCACCACCTGCTGGGACCGTAAGAGTTGTAGCCACACAGATATCTTGAACCCCTCTATGGCGAGTAGTTTGAGTAGATTCCTATCAGGTTCTTTCCTGTGCATTTTGTAGGAGGGAGCTTCACCATTCTGGGCGACCCCATGCACACAACGTAAGTGAGGGTGTGCATATCATCGAACACTAGCCAGTGGATGGCACCGCCGTGGAGGATGGCGGGGGCACTTCTCCCCCAGACAAACATCCATGGAAAGTCCGGGTTGCTCGCATGAGTCGTGACTGGTGCCCAGGTACTAGAGGATGTGGCGGCCTGTACTTTGATGCTCCATCCGTAGAGATCGAAGAAGAGTAGCATGAAGGAACAGTCTATGTCGGCCGCCGCGGTGAGTAGGACGTACACTTGCAAGTTGTTCTTGGTACTCTTGATACCTGTCGGTCTTGAGAGGAAGGTGTGGTTGCCAATCATGTGATCATACACGCACATGTCAGAGGAGCGCTTGGATTTGGGTCGCGCGTTGATGTGCTCGTGACGGAGGACGACGAAGCCGCCGTGGGACGTCACCGGTTCGTACCGACTAAAAAGATTCGTGGCGCGACGCGACATGTAAGGCGAGAGCTGGTTGCGGCATAAGGACACGATGGTGGTGTTGACCGGGTGGACCACAGTTAGGGGCTAAAGTGTTGGCAATATCATCGGACTCTCTCCACTATGGAATGGCTTGATGACAGTTAAGGCTGAACTTTTTTAGCAGAGGTTCCTTCTCAGAAGGCAAGTGTCTTGAAATGAGATTTGGGGAAGATATATACGTGGCTGCGGGATCCTTTAGTTTTTT
>NW_021255339.1:0-1273 GCF_002162155.2 Triticum dicoccoides | reverse complement strand
AGTCGCGGTTCCTACAGTTTCGCGACTAATGGGGCTGGACGGAAGCCTCTTTTTCTACCAGTGAAATACCAAGTTTAACATTTTTCAAACTTAATTTGCAGTTTTTTGAATTTTAAAGAAAGAACCCTAAGTTTGTGGTCGATTCTTACCACATCGACTTGAAATTTCTTTTCATTCCTTTGGTTGGTCCTGAAAGTAGTAGAGTGAGGAAGAAAAATAAGATTTTAAATCCTTTTTGCATAAAATCAAGAAATATTAGTTAAAATTTGAATGTATCCACCAAATGCCTAGAAGTGTAGCAAATAACTTTGGAATAGCAAACAAACCCTGAAAAATGTCAAAATTTATTTTGTGATATGTAATGGTGTATGTTAGGTGTCCAAAAAGTTTCAAGGCTAAATGATTAAATGACTGTTACTTTGCCTTCGAACTTGACGCATTCTCTCCCGGGACCATGATTCCTTCTCGCATATTGTTCGAATTCGAAGCAGTGTGCATGAATGTTTTGTGAAATATTTTTTAATTTTTTTACCAAAGCATCCAGGTGTCATATCATCACAGCATGCCAGATTCCATGTTTTTAGATTATTTTTTATTAGTTTCAACTATTCTTCTTGCTATCATGTGTTCTTCAAATCCGTTTATGGATTTTAAATACGTTTAATGGTGTATGCTGATTGTATAAAATGTTTCACAAGCAACTGATGAAGCAGTGGTCACTTCGCCCATAAACCCCACCTGTTCCGTCTCAAAAGCTAGATTTTCCTCGGAGATGAATCAATTTGTATACATTCAACATGAATTTTTTTGTGAAACATTCTAAAAATTTTACCACGGCCTCAGTGCATATAACGACACCAAGGTAAGCTTTGTATTTTTCCAGTTTCGCTTGAATTATTTAGAATCAAATAAGCACCAAGCTCCATGTTGGTTCTCGATCCTTAGCCCCATGGTGTTTGGAACTAAATTCTATTTCCTTACATATGGCACAAACCTAGAGCAAACACCACCAATAAGATTCTTCAACCCATTTTTGGCAACTATTTCAAGTACCTGCAATTTAAATTTCACTTCTAACCATTAAATTCCGAAATGTGCTCTTAATGACAAAAGGGTCCGAGAAATGCCAAAATTTGGCATGTTACATTTAATGGTGTATGTTCAGTGTAGAAAAAGTTTAAAGGCCAACTAGTGAAGCAAGTTTCAAGGTTCACATATATTTTTCTTTTTAATTTAATTTTTCCCATTTGAATAATAAATGTAAGAAAAAATG
>NW_021255338.1:0-420 GCF_002162155.2 Triticum dicoccoides | reverse complement strand
CATCCACAGCAGAAGAAGATATATCAAAAACTTGAGGAACTCTATGAGAGGATAAAGGAGGAAGGTTACGTCCCAGACACACGTTCCTTACCATCTAATTTGGAAGATACTGCAAAGGAGAGGATTCTGCGTTATCACAGTGAGCGGATTGCCGTAGCTTTTGCTTTGATAAGCATGCCTGCTACAAAACCAATCATTGTGAAGAAGAATTTGCGTATCTGTGTAGACTGTCATTCTGCACTGAAGTTCATTTCTAAGGTTGAAAGCAGGGATATTATTGTTAGAGATAACTCCAGGTTCCACCATTTTGCGGAAGGGAGGTGTTCCTGTGAAGATTACTGGTGATCAACTCATCTCTCTTCTTTTGCATCAGCATGAGCATTCTTGAATCGCTGCCATCTGTCCATTTCACGATGCTTC
>NW_021255337.1:0-405 GCF_002162155.2 Triticum dicoccoides | reverse complement strand
GTGGGCACCAATTTTTCTTCCTTCTCGTAATGCCTAATAGGTGTGTTAAGATGTGCAGCTAGGCGTGAAGCATAGATGCCTCCAAAGATGGGGCCCTTTGTACGGTTCAGACTTAACTCTTTAGCAATAATACCGCCGATACTAATAGAGTTATCACATAATAAACCATGGAACAAAATAATAATATCAGGAACACTAAGGTTGCCACAGTTTCCGCGACCAATTAAGCAACGACTAGCAAATATTGCAAAGTAGCGTAAAACAGGAAAATGTATGCTAGTGATTCGTGCATCGGAAACCTTCCTCGTTTCCCCTACAGTGATGGTATCAATAAACCCATCCACATCACCATGGTGTGGTTCATCTATTGTGCCCTCGAAAGGGATCAAACAAACCCGGCAAAAA
>NW_021255336.1:21474-25444 GCF_002162155.2 Triticum dicoccoides | reverse complement strand
CGTTTTGGGGTTCCAGAGCGATTTCCATGATTGACGATCCCTGGGGTGCGTTTAAGTGCCCGTCATCAACACTCACATCTTTGGCCAATTCTGACCCGTTTCGTGGACTATTACTCACCGTTTAGGGATCCCAAAGAGATTTCCATAGTTTATGAACCCCAAGGTGCGCTTACATGTCGGTCATCAACAATCACAATTTTGGCTGATTCTGGCCCGTTTTGTGGACTATTACTCACTTTTTTGGGGTCCGAGAGTGATTTCCGCGATTAACGAACCCCGGGGTGCGTTTACGTGTCAGACATCAACACTCGCGGTTTTTGACGATTCTGGCCCGTTTCATGGACTATTACTCACCGTTTTGCGGTCACGAAGCGATTTCCACAGTTGTTGAACCCTAAGGTGCACTTACGTGTCGGTCATCAACACTCATTGTTTTGGCCAATTCTGGCCCGATTCACGGACTAATACTGACTGTTTTGGCGTCTCGTCGTGATTTCCACGATTAACAAATCCTGTGGTGCGTTTACGTGTCGGTCATCAACACTCGTGGTTTTTGTCAATTCTGGCCCGTTTCATGGACTATTACTCACCTTTTTGGGGTCCCAAAGCGATTTCCATGGTTGTCGAACCCCAAGGCGCGCTTACATGTCGGTCATCAACAATCGCGGTTTTGGCCGATTCTGGCCCGTCTCTTGGACTATTACTCAGTTTTGGGGTCACGTAGCGATTTCCACGATCGCGAACAACGATGTGTTTATGTGTCTGTCATCAACATTTGCAGTTTTGGCCGAGTTTGGCCCGTTTCATGGACTATTACTCACTGATTTCGGGTCCCTGAGCGATTTCCATGATTGACGAACCCCGGGGTGCGTTTATGTATCGTTGATCAATAACCCTAGGTTTTACCGATTCAGGGCTCTTTCACGGACTATTACTCACCATTTTGGAGTCCGAAAGCGATTTCCATGGTTGTCGAACCCCAAGATGTGCTTACGTGTTGGTCGTCAAGACTCGCAGATTGGGCCGATTCTTGCTCGTTTCTTGGACTATTACTCAGTTTTGGGATCCCAAAGTGATTTCCACGATTGACGAACACCGGGGTGCGTTTATGTGTCGGTCATCAAAACACACAATTTTGGCCGATTCTGGTATGTTTTGAGCACTGTTACTCACCGTTTTGGGGTTCCAGAGCGATTTCCATGATTGACGATCCCTGGGGTGCGTTTAAGTGCCCGTCATCAACACTCACAGCTTTGGCCAATTCTGACGCATTTCGTGGACTATTACTCACCGTTTAGGGAGCCCAAAGCGATTTCCATAGTTTATGAACCCCAAGGTGCGCTTACATGTCGGTCATCAACAATCACAATTTTGGCTGATTCTGGCCCGTTTTGTGGACTATTACTCACTTTTTTGGGGTCCGAGAGTGATTTCCGCGATTAACGAACCCCGGGGTGCGTTTACGTGTCAGACATCAACACTCGCGGTTTTTGACGATTCTGGCCCGTTTCATGGACTATTACTCACCGTTTTGCGGTCACGAAGCGATTTCCACAGTTGTTGAACCCTAAGGTGCACTTACGTGTCGGTCATCAACACTCATTGTTTTGGCCAATTCTGGCCCGTTTCACGGACTAATACTGACTGTTTTGGCGTCTCGTCGTGATTTCCACGATTAACAAATCCTGTGGTGCGTTTACGTGTCGGTCATCAACACTCGTGGTTTTTGTCAATTTTGGCCCGTTTCATGGACTATTACTCACCTTTTTGGGGTCCCAAAGCGATTTCCATGGTTGTCGAACCCCAAGGCGCGCTTACATGTCGGTCATCAACAATCGCGGTTTTGGCCGATTCTGGCCCGTCTCTTGGACTATTACTCAGTTTTGGGGTCACGTAGCGATTTCCACGATCGCGAACAACGGTGTGTTTATGTGTCTGTCATCAACATTTGCAGTTTTGGCCGAGTTTGGCCCGTTTCATGGACTATTACTCACTGATTTCGGGTCCCTGAGCGATTTCCATGATTGACGAACCCCGGGGTGCGTTTATGTATCGTTGATCAATAACCCTAGGTTTTACCGATTCAGGGCTCTTTCACGGACTATTACTCACCATTTTGGAGTCCGAAAGCGATTTCCATGGTTGTCGAACCCCAAGATGTGCTTACGTGTTGGTCGTCAAGACTCGCAGATTGGGCCGATTCTTGCTCGTTTCTTGGACTATTACTCAGTTTTGGGATCCCGAAGTGATTTCCATGATTGACGAACACTGGGGTGCGTTTACGTGTCGGTCATCAAAACTCACAATTTTGGCCGATTCTGGTATGTTTTGTGCACTGTTACACACCGTTTTGGGGTTCCAGAGCGATTTCCATGATTGACGATCCCTGGGGTGCGTTTAAGTGCCCGTCATCAACACTCACATCTTTGGCCAATTCTGACCCGTTTCGTGGACTATTACTCACCGTTTAGGGATCCCAAAGAGATTTCCATAGTTTATGAACCCCAAGGTGCACTTACATGTCGGTCATCAACAATCACAATTTTGGCTTATTCTGGCCCGTTTTGTGGACTATTACTCACTTTTTTGGGGTCCGAGAGTGATTTCCGCGATTAACGAACCCCGGGGTGCGTTTACGTGTCAGACATCAACACTCGCGGTTTTTGACGATTCTGGCCCGTTTCATGGACTATTACACACCGTTTTGCGGTCAAAGCGATTTCCACAGTTGTTGAACCCTAAGGTGCACTTACGTGTCGGTCGTCAACACTCATTGTTTTGGCCAATTCTGGCCCGTTTCATGGACTAATACTGACTGTTTTGGGGTCCCGTAGTGATTTCCACGATTAACAAACCCCGTGGTGCGTTTACGTGTCGGTCATCAACACTCGTGGTTATTGTCAATTCTGGCCCGTTTCATGGACTATTACTCACCTTTTTGGGGTCCCAAAGCGATTTCCATGGTTGTCGAACCCCAAGGCGCGCTTACGTGTCGGTCATCAACAATCGCGGTTTTGGCCGATTCTGGCCCGTCTCTTGGACTATTACTCAGTTTTGGGGTCACGTAGCGATTTCCACGATCGACGAACAACGGTGTGTTTATATGTCTGTCATCAACATTTGCAGTTTTGGCCGACTATGGCCCGTTTCATGGACTATTACTCACTGATTTCGGGTCCCTGAGCGATTTCCATGATTGACGAACCTCGGGGTGTGTTTATGTATCATTGATCAATAACCCTAGGTTTTACCGATTCAGGGCTCTTTCACGGACTATTACTCACCATTTTGGAGTCCCAAAGCGATTTCCATGGTTGTCGAACCCCAAGATGTGCTTACGTGTTGGTCGTCAAGACTCGCAGATTGGGCCGATTCTTGCTCGTTTCTTGGACTATTACTCAGTTTTGGGATCCCGAAGTGATTTCCATGATTGACGAACACTGGGGTGCGTTTACGTGTCGGTCATTAAAACTCACAATTTTGGCCGATTCTGGTATGTTTTGTGCACTGTTACACATCGTTTTGGGGTTCCAGAGCGATTTCCATGATTGACGATCCCTGGGGTGCGTTTAAGTGCCCGTCATCAACACTCACATCTTTGGCCAATTCTGACCCGTTTCGTGGACTATTACTCACCGTTTAGGGATCCCAAAGAGATTTCCATAGTTTATGAACCCCAAGGTGCGCTTACATGTCGGTCATCAACAATCACAATTTTGGCTGATTCTGGCCCGTTTTGTGGACTATTACTCACTTTTTTGGGGTCCGAGAGTGATTTCCGCGATTAACGAACCCCGGGGTGCGTTTACGTGTCAGACATCAACACTCGCGGTTTTTGACGATTCTGGCCCGTTTCATGGACTATTACTCACCGTTTTGCGGTCACGAAGCGATTTCCACAGTTGTTGAACCCTAAGGTGCACTTACGTGTCGGTCATCAACACTCATTGTTTTGGCCAATTCTGGCCCG
>NW_021255336.1:5860-19262 GCF_002162155.2 Triticum dicoccoides | reverse complement strand
GGACTATTACTCAGTTTTGGGATCCCAAAGTGATTTCCACGATTGACGAACACCGGGGTGCGTTTATGTGTCGGTCATCAAAACACACAATTTTGGCCGATTCTGGTATGTTTTGAGCACTGTTACTCACCGTTTTGGGGTTCCAGAGCGATTTCCATGATTGACGATCCCTGGGGTGCGTTTAAGTGCCTGTCATCAACACTCACAGCTTTGGCCAATTCTGACGCGTTTCGTGGACTATTACTCACCGTTTAGGGAGCCCAAAGCGATTTCCATAGTTTATGAACCCCAAGGTGCGCTTACATGTCGGTCATCAACAATCACAATTTTGGCTGATTCTGGCCCGTTTTGTGGACTATTACTCACTTTTTTGGGGTCCGAGAGTGATTTCCGCGATTAACGAACCCCGGGGTGCGTTTACGTGTCAGACATCAACACTCGCGGTTTTTGACGATTCTGGCCCGTTTCATGGACTATTACTCACCGTTTTGCGGTCAAAGCGATTTCCACAGTTGTTGAACCCTAAGGTGCACTTACGTGTCGGTCATCAACACTCATTGTTTTGGCCAATTCTGGCCCGTTTCATGGACTAATACTGACTGTTTTGGGGTCCCGTAGTGATTTCCACGATTAACAAACCCCGTGGTGCGTTTACGTGTCGGTCATCAACACTCGTGGTTATTGTCAATTCCGGCCCGTTTCATGGACTATTACTCACCTTTTTGGGGTCCCAAAGCGATTTCCATGGTTGTCGAACCCCAAGGCGCGCTTACGTGTCGGTAATCAACAATCGCGGTTTTGGCCGATTCTGGCCCGTCTCTTGGACTATTACTCAGTTTTGGGGTCACGTAGCGATTTCCACGATCGACGAACAACGGTGTGTTTATGTGTCTGTCATCAACATTTGCAGTTTTGGCCGAGTTTGGCCCGTTTCATGGACTATTACTCACTGATTTCGGGTCCCTGAGCGATTTCCATGATTGACGAACCCCGGGGTGCGTTTATGTATCATTGATCAATAACCCTAGGTTTTACCGATTCAGGGCTCTTTCACGGACTATTACTCACCATTTTGGAGTTCCAAAGCGATTTCCATGGTTGTCGAACCCAAGATGTGCTTACGTGTTGGTCGTCAAGAATCGCAGATTGGGCCGATTCTTGCTCGTTTCTTGGACTATTACTCAGTTTTGGGATCCCAAAGTGATTTCCACGATTGACGAACACCGGGGTGCGTTTACGTGTCGGTCATCAAAACTCACAATTTTGGCCGATTCTGGTATGTTTTGTGCACTGTTACACACCGTTTTGGGGTTCCAGAACGATTTCGATGATTGACGGTCCCTGGGGTGCGTTTAAGTGCCCGTCATCAACACTCACATCTTTGGCCAATTCTGACCCGTTTCGTGGACTATTACTCACCGTTTAGGGATCCCAAAGCGATTTCCATAGTTTATGAACCCCAAGGTGCGCTTACATATCGGTCATCAACAATCACAATTTTGGCTGATTCTGGCCCGTTTTGTGGACTATTACTCACTTTTTTGGGGTCCGAGAGTGATTTCCGCGATTAACAAACCCCGGGGTGCGTTTACGTGTCAGACATCAACACTCGCGGTTTTTGACGATTCTGGCCCGTTTCATGGACTATTACTCACCGTTTTGCGGTCAAAGCGATTTCCACAGTTGTTGAACCCTAAGGTGCACTTACGTGTCGGTCATCAACACTCATTGTTTTGGCCAATTCTGGCCCGTTTCATGGACTAATACTGACTGTTTTGGGGTCCCGTAGTGATTTCCACGATTAACAAACCCCGTGGTGCGTTTACGTGTCGGTCATCAACACTCGTGGTTATTGTCAATTCTGGCCCGTTTCATGGACTATTACTCACCTTTTTGGGGTCCCAAAGCGATTTCCATGGTTGTCGAACCCCAAGGCGCGCTTACGTGTCGGTCATCAACAATCGCGGTTTTGGCCGATTCTGGCCCGTCTCTTGGACTATTACTCAGTTTTGGGGTCACGTAGCGATTTCCACGATCGACGAACAACGGTGTGTTTATATGTCTGTCATCAACATTTGCAGTTTTGGCAGAGTATGGCCCGTTTCATGGACTATTACTCACTGATTTCGGGTCCCTGAGCGATTTCCATGATTGACGAACCCCGGGGTGTGTTTATGTATCATTGATCAATAACCCTAGGTTTTACCGATTCAGGGCTCTTTCACGGACTATTACTCACCATTTTGGAGTCCGAAAGCGATTTCCATGGTTGTCGAACCCCAAGATGTGCTTACGTGTTGGTCGTCAAGACTCGCAGATTGGGCCGATTCTTGCTCGTTTCTTGGACTATTACTCAGTTTTGGGATCCCAAAGTGATTTCCACGATTGACGAACACCGGGGTGCGTTTATGTGTCGGTCATCAAAACACACAATTTTGGCCGATTCTGGTATGTTTTGAGCACTGTTACTCACTGTTTTGGGGTTCCAGAGCGATTTCCATGATTGACGATCCCTGGGGTGCGTTTAAGTGCCCGTCATCAACACTCACAGCTTTGGCCAATTCTGACGCGTTTCGTGGACTATTACTCACCGTTTAGGGAGCCCAAAGCGATTTCCATAGTTTATGAACCCCAAGGTGCGCTTACATGTCGGTCATCAACAATCACAATTTTGGCTGATTCTGGCCCGTTTTGTGGACTATTACTCACTTTCTTGGGGTCCGAGAGTGATTTCCGCGATTAACGAACCCCGGGGTGCGTTTACGTGTCAGACATCAACACTCGCGGTTTTTGACGATTCTGGCCCGTTTTATGGACTATTACTCACCGTTTTGCGGTCACGAAGCGATTTCCACAGTTGTTGAACCCTAAGGTGCACTTACGTGTCGGTCATCAACACTCATTGTTTTGGCCAATTCTGGCCCGTTTCACGGACTAATACTGACTGTTTTGGCGTCTCGTCGTGATTTCCACGATTAACAAATCCTGTGGTGCGTTTACGTGTCGGTCATCAACACTCGTGGTTTTTGTCAATTCTGGCCCGTTTCATGGACTATTACTCACCTTTTTGGGGTCCCAAAGCGATTTCCATGGTTGTCGAACCCCAAGGCGCGCTTACATGTCGGTCATCAACAATCGCGGTTTTGGCCGATTCTGGCCCGTCTCTTGGACTATTACTCAGTTTTGGGGTCACGTAGCGATTTCCACGATCGCGAACAACGGTGTGTTTATGTGTCTGTCATCAACATTTGCAGTTTTGGCCGAGTTTGGCCCGTTTCATGGACTATTACTCACTGATTTCGGGTCCCTGAGCGATTTCCATGATTGACGAACCCCGGGGTGCGTTTATGTATCGTTGATCAATAACCCTAGGTTTTACCGATTCAGGGCTCTTTCACGGACTATTACTCACCATTTTGGAGTCCCAAAGCGATTTCCATGGTTGTCGAACCCCAAGATGTGCTTACGTGTTGGTCGTCAAGACTCGCAGATTGGGCCGATTCTTGCTCGTTTCTTGGACTATTACTCAGTTTTGGGATCCCGAAGTGATTTCCACGATTGACGAACACCGGGGTGCGTTTACGTGTCGGTCATCAAAACTCACAATTTTGGCCGATTCTGGTATGTTTTGTGCACTGTTACACACCGTTTTGGGGTTCCAGAGCGATTTCCATGATTGACGATCCCTGGGGTGCGTTTAAGTGCCCGTCATCAACACTCACATCTTTGGCCAATTCTGACCCGTTTCGTGGACTATTACTCACCGTTTAGGGATCCCAAAGAGATTTCCATAGTTTATGAACCCCAAGGTGCGCTTACATGTCGGTCATCAACAATCACAATTTTGGCTGATTCTGGCCCGTTTTGTGGACTATTACTCACTTTTTTGGGGTCCGAGAGTGATTTCCGCGATTAACGAACCCCGGGGTGCGTTTACGTGTCAGACATCAACACTCGCGGTTTTTGACGATTCTGGCCCGTTTCATGGACTATTACTCACCGTTTTGCGGTCACGAAGCGATTTCCACAGTTGTTGAACCCTAAGGTGCACTTACGTGTCGGTCATCAACACTCATTGTTTTGGCCAATTCTGGCCCGTTTCACGGACTAATACTGACTGTTTTGGCGTCTCGTCGTGATTTCCACGATTAACAAATCCTGTGGTGCGTTTACGTGTCGGTCATCAACACTCGTGGTTTTTGTCAATTTTGGCCCGTTTCATGGACTATTACTCACCTTTTTGGGGTCCCAAAGCGATTTCCATGGTTGTCGAACCCCAAGGCGCGCTTACATGTCGGTCATCAACAATCGCGGTTTTGGCCGATTCTGGCCCGTCTCTTGGACTATTACTCAGTTTTGGGGTCACGTAGCGATTTCCACGATCGCGAACAACGGTGTGTTTATGTGTCTGTCATCAACATTTGCAGTTTTGGCCGAGTTTGGCCCGTTTCATGGACTATTACTCACTGATTTCGGGTCCCTGAGCGATTTCCATGATTGACGAACCCCGGGGTGCGTTTATGTATCGTTGATCAATAACCCTAGGTTTTACCGATTCAGGGCTCTTTCACGGACTATTACTCACCATTTTGGAGTCCGAAAGCGATTTCCATGGTTGTCGAACCCCAAGATGTGCTTACGTGTTGGTCGTCAAGACTCGCAGATTGGGCCGATTCTTGCTCGTTTCTCGGACTATTACTCAGTTTTGGGATCCCAAAGTGATTTCCACGATTGACGAACACCGGGGTGCGTTTATGTGTCGGTCATCAAAACACACAATTTTGGCCGATTCTGGTATGTTTTGAGCACTGTTACTCACCGTTTTGGGGTTCCAGAGCGATTTCCATGATTGACGATCCCTGGGGTGCGTTTAAGTGCCTGTCATCAACACTCACAGCTTTGGCCAATTCTGACGCGTTTCGTGGACTATTACTCACCGTTTAGGGAGCCCAAAGCGATTTCCATAGTTTATGAACCCCAAGGTGCGCTTACATGTCGGTCATCAACAATCACAATTTTGGCTGATTCTGGCCCGTTTTGTGGACTATTACTCACTTTTTTGGGGTCCGAGAGTGATTTCCGCGATTAACGAACCCCGGGGTGCGTTTACGTGTCAGACATCAACACTCGCGGTTTTTGACGATTCTGGCCCGTTTCATGGACTATTACTCACCGTTTTGCGGTCAAAGCGATTTCCACAGTTGTTGAACCCTAAGGTGCACTTACGTGTCGGTCATCAACACTCATTGTTTTGGCCAATTCTGGCCCGTTTCATGGACTAATACTGACTGTTTTGGGGCCCCGTAGTGATTTCCACGATTAACAAACCCCGTGCTGCGTTTACGTGTCGGTCATCAACACTCGTGGTTATTGTCAATTCTGGCCCGTTTCATGGACTATTACTCACCTTTTTGGGGTCCCAAAGCGATTTCCATGGTTGTCGAACCCCAAGGCGCGCTTACGTGTCGGTCATCAACAATCGCGGTTTTGGCCGATTCTGGCCCGTCTCTTGGACTATTACTCAGTTTTGGGGTCACGTAGCGATTTCCACGATCGACGAACAACGGTGTGTTTATATGTCTGTCATCAACATTTGCAGTTTTGGCAGAGTATGGCCCGTTTCATGGACTATTACTCACTGATTTCGGGTCCCTGAGCGATTTCCATGATTGACGAACCCCGGGGTGTGTTTATGTATCATTGATCAATAACCCTAGGTTTTACCGATTCAGGGCTCTTTCACGGACTATTACTCACCATTTTGGAGTCCCAAAGCGATTTCCATGGTTGTCGAACCCCAAGATGTGCTTACTTGTTGGTCGTCAAGACTCGCAGATTGGGCCGATTCTTGCTCGTTTCTTGGACTATTACTCAGTTTTGGGATCCCGAAGTGATTTCCATGATTGACGAACACTGGGGTGCGTTTACGTGTCGGTCATCAAAACTCACAATTTTGGCCGATTCTGGTATGTTTTGTGCACTGTTACACACCGTTTTGGGGTTCCAGAGCGATTTCCATGATTGACGATCCCTGGGGTGCGTTTAAGTGCCCGTCATCAACACTCACATCTTTGGCCAATTCTGACCCGTTTCGTGGACTATTACTCACCGTTTAGGGATCCCAAAGAGATTTCCATTGTTTATGAACCCCAAGGTGCGCTTACATGTCGGTCATCAACAATCACAATTTTGGCTGATTCTGGCCCGTTTTGTGGACTATTACTCACTTTTTTGGGGTCCGAGAGTGATTTCCGCGATTAACGAACCCCGGGGTGCGTTTACGTGTCAGACATCAACACTCGCGGTTTTTGACGATTCTGGCCCGTTTCATGGACTATTACTCACCGTTTTGCGGTCACGAAGCGATTTCCACAGTTGTTGAACCCTAAGGTGCACTTACGTGTCGGTCATCAACACTCATTGTTTTGGCCAATTCTGGCCCGTTTCACGGACTAATACTGATTGTTTTGGCGTCTCGTCGTGATTTCCATGATTAACAAATCCTGTGGTGCGTTTACGTGTCGGTCATCAACACTCGTGGTTTTTGTCAATTCTGGCCCGTTTCATGGACTATTACTCACCTTTTTGGGGTCCCAAAGCGATTTCCATGGTTGTCGAACCCCAAGGCGCGCTTACATGTCGGTCATCAACAATCGCGGTTTTGGCCGATTCTGGCCCGTCTCTTGGACTATTACTCAGTTTTGGGGTCACGTAGCGATCTCCACGATCGCGAACAACGGTGTGTTTATGTGTCTGTCATCAACATTTGCAGTTTTGGCCGAGTTTGGCCCGTTTCATGGACTATTACTCACTGATTTCGGGTCCCTGAGCGATTTCCATGATTGACGAACCCCGGGGTGCGTTTATGTATCGTTGATCAATAACCCTAGGTTTTACCGATTCAGGGCTCTTTCACGGACTATTACTCACCATTTTGGAGTCCGAAAGCGATTTCCATGGTTGTCGAACCCCAAGATGTGCTTACGTGTTGGTCGTCAAGACTCGCAGATTGGGCCGATTCTTGCTCGTTTCTTGGACTATTACTCAGTTTTGGGATCCCAAAGTGATTGCCACGATTGACGAACACCGGGGTGCGTTTATGTGTCGGTCATCAAAACACACAATTTTGGCCGATTCTGGTATGTTTTGAGCACCGTTACTCACCGTTTTGGGGTTCCAGAGCGATTTCCATGATTGACGATCCCTGGGGTGCGTTTAAGTGCCCGTCATCAACACTCACAGCTTTGGCCAATTCTGACGCGTTTCGTGGACTATTACTCACCGTTTAGGGAGCCCAATGCGATTTCCATAGTTTATGAACCCCAAGGTGCGCTTACATGTCGGTCATCAACAATCACAATTTTGGCTGATTCTGGCCCGTTTTGTGGACTATTACTCACTTTTTTGCGTTCCGAGAGTGATTTCCGCGATTAACGAACCCTGGGGTGCGTTTACGTGTCAGACATCAACACTCGCGGTTTTTGACAATTCTGGCCCGTTTCATGGACTATTACTCACCGTTTTGCGGTCAAAGCGATTTCCACAGTTGTTGAACCCTAAGGTGCACTTACGTGTCGGTCATCAACACTCATTGTTTTGGCCAATTCTGGCCCGTTTTATGGACTAATACTGACTGTTTTGGGGTCCCGTAGTGATTTCCACGATTAACAAACCCTGTGGTGCGTTTACGTGTCGGTCATCAACACTCGTGGTTATTGTCAATTCTGGCCCGTTTCATGGACTATTACTCACCTTTTTGGGGTCCCAAAGCGATTTCCATGGTTGTCGAACCCCAAGGCGCGCTTCCGTGTCGGTCATCAACAATCGCGGTTTTGGCCGATTCTGGCCCGTCTCTTGGACTATTACTCAGTTTTGGGGTCACGTAGCGATTTCCACGATCGACGAACAACGGTGTGTTTATGTGTCTGTCATCAACATTTGCAGTTTTGGCCGAGTATGGCCCGTTTCATGGACTATTACTCACTGATTTCGGGTCCCTGAGCGATTTCCATGATTGACGAACCTCGGGGTGCGTTTATGTATCATTGATCAATAACCCTAGGTTTTACCGATTCAGGGCTCTTTCACGGACTATTACTCACCATTTTGGAGTCCCAAAGCGATTTCCATGGTTGTCGAACCCCAAGATGTGCTTACGTGTTGGTCGTCAAGACTCGCAGATTGGGCCGATTCTTGCTCGTTTCTTGGACTATTACTCAGTTTTGGGATCCCGAAGTGATTTCCACGATTGACGAACACCGGGGTGCGTTTACGTGTCGGTCATCAAAACTCACAATTTTGGCCGATTCTGGTATGTTTTGTGCACTGTTACACACCGTTTTGGGGTTCCAGAGCGATTTCCATGATTGACGATCCCTGGGGTGCGTTTAAGTGCCCGTCATCAACACTCACATCTTTGGCCAATTCTGACCCGTTTCGTGGACTATTACTCACCGTTTAGGGATCCCAAAGAGATTTCCATAGTTTATGAACCCCAAGGTACGCTTACATGTCGGTCATCAACAATCACAATTTTGGCTGATTCTGGCCTGTTTTGTGGACTATTACTCACTTTTTTGGGGTCCGAGAGTGATTTCCGCGATTAACGAACCCCGGGGTGCGTTTACGTGTCAGACATCAACACTCGCGGTTTTTGACGATTCTGGCCCGTTTCATGGACTATTACTCACCGTTTTGCGGTCACGAAGTGATTTCCACAGTTGTTGAACACTAAGGTGCACTTACGTGTCGGTCATCAACACTCATTGTTTTGGCCAATTCTGGCCCGTTTCATGGACTAATACTGACTGTTTTGGGGTCCCGTAGTGATTTCCATGATTAACAAATCCCGTGGTGCGTTTACGTGTCGGTCATCAACACTCGTGGTTTTTGTCAATTTTGGCCTGTTTCATGGACTATTACTCACCGTTTTGGGGTCCCAAAGCGATTTCCATGGTTGGCGAACACTAAGGCGCGCTTACATGTCGGTCATCAACAATTGCGGTTTTGGCCGATTCTGGCCCGTCTCTTGGACTATTACTCAGTTTTGGGGTCACGTAGCGATTTCCACAATCTACGAACAACGGTGTGTTTATGTGTCTGTCATCAACATTTGCAGTTTTGGCCGAGTTTGGCCCGTTTCATGGACTATTACTCACTGATTTCGGGTCCCTGAGCGATTTCCATGATTGACGAACCCCGGGGTGCGTTTATGTATCGTTGATCAATAACCCTAGGTTTTACCGATTCTGGGCTCTTTCACGGACTATTACTCACCATTTTGGAGTCCCAAAGCGATTTCCATGGTTGTCGAACCCCAAGATGTGCTTACGTGTTGGTCGTCAAGACTCGCAGATTGGGCTGATTCTTGCTCGTTTCTTGGACTATTACTTAATTTTGGGATCCCAAAGTGATTTCCACGATTGACGAACACCGGGGTGCGTTTATGTGTCGGTCATCAAAACACACAATTTTGGCCGATTCTGGTATGTTTTGAGCACTGTTACTCACCGTTTTGGGGTTCCAGAGCAATTTCCATGATTGACGATCCCTGGGGTGCTTTTACGTGCCCGTCATCAACACTCACACCTTTGGCCAATTCTGACCCGTTTCGTGGACTATTACTCACCGTTTAGGGATCCCAATGCGATTTCCATAGTTTATGAACCCCAAGGTGCGCTTACATGTCGGTCATCAACAATCACAATTTTGGCTGATTCTGGCCCATTTTGTGGACTATTACTCACTTTTTTGGGGTCCGAGAGTGATTTCCGCGATTAACGAACCCCGGGGTGCGTTTACGTGTCAGACATCAACACTCGCGGTTTTTGACGATTCTGGCCCGTTTCATGTACTATTACTCACCGTTTTGCGGTCACGAAGCGATTTCCACAGTTGTTGAACCCTAAGGTGCACTTACGTGTCGGTCATCAACACTCATTTTTTTGGCCAATTGTGGCCCGTTTCATGGACTAATACTGACTATTTTGGGGTCCCGCAGTGATTTCCACAATTTAACAAACCCCGTGGTGCGTTTACGTGTCGGTCATAAACACTCGTGGTTTTTGTCGATTCTGGCCCGTTTCATGGACTATTACTCACCTTTTTGGGGTCCCGAAGCGATTTCCACACTTGTCGAACCCTAAGGCGCACTTACGTGTCGGTCATCAACAATCGCAGTTTTGGCCGATTCTGGCCTGTTTCTTGGACTATTACTCAGTTTTGGGGTCACGTAGTGATTTCCACGATCGGCGAACAATGGTGTGTTTATGTGTGTGTCATCAACATTTGCAGTTTTGGCCGAGTTTGGCCTGTTTCATGGACTATTACTCACTGATTTCTGGTCCCTGAGCGATTTCCATGATTGACGAACCCCGGGGTGCGTTTATGTATCGTTGATCAATAACCATAGGTTTCACCGATTCAGGGCTCTTTCACGGACTATTACTCACCATTTTGGAGTCCCAAAGCGATTTCCATGGTTGTCGAACCCCAAGATGTGCTTACGTGTTGGTCGTCAAGACTCGCAGATTGGGCCGATTCTTGCTCGTTTCTTGGACTATTACTCAGTTTTGGGATCCCAAAGTGATTTCCACGATTGACGAACACCGGGGTGCGTTTACGTGTCGGTCATCAAAACTCACAATTTTGGCCGATTCTGGTATGTTTTGTGCACTGTTACTCACCGTTTTGGGGTTCCAGAGCGATTTCCATGATTGACAATCCCTGGGGTGCGTTTAAGTGCCCGTCATCAACACTCACTTCTTTGGCCAATTCTGACCCGTTTCGTGGACTATTACTCATCGTTTAGGGAGCCCAAAGAGATTTCCATAGTTTATGAACCCCAAGGTGCGCTTACATGTCGGTCATCAACAATCACAATTTTGGTTGATTCTGGCCCGTTTTGCGGACTATTACTCACTTTTTTGGGGTCCGAGAGTGATTTCCGCAATTAACGAACCCCGGGGTGCGTTTACGTGTCAGACATCAACACTCACGGTTTTTGACGATTCTGGCCCATTTCATGGACTATTACTCACCGTTTTGCGGTCACGAAGCGATTTCCACAGTTGTTGAACCCTAAGGTGCACTTACGTGTCGGTCATCAACACTCATTGTTTTGGCCAATTCTGGCCTGTTTCATGGACTAATACTGACTGTTTTGGGGTCCCGTAGTGATTTCCACGATTAACAAATCCCATGGTGCGTTTATGTGTCGGTCATCAACACTCGTGGTTTTTGTCAATTCTGGCCCGTTTCGTGGACTATTACTCACCTTTTTGGGGTCCCAAAGCGATTTCCATGGTTGTCGAACCACAAGGCGCGCTTACATGTTGGTCATCAACAATCGCGGTTTTGGCCGATCCTGGCCCGTCTCTTGGACTATTACTCAGTTTTGGGGTCACGTAGCGATTTCCACGATCGACAAACAACGGTGTGCTTATGTGTCTGTCATCAACATTTGCAGTTTTGGCCGAGTTTGGCCCGTTTCATGGACTATTACTCACTGATTTCGGGTCCCTGAGCGATTTCCATGATTGACGAACCTCGGGGTGCGTTTATGTATCGTTGATCAATAACCCTAGGTTTTACCGATTCTGGGCTCTTTCACGGACTATTACTCACCATTTTGGAGTCCCAAAGCGATTTCCATGGTTGTCGAACCCCAAGATGTGCTTACGTGTTGGTCGTCAAGACTCACAGATTGGGCCGATTCTTGCTCGTTTCTTGGACTATTACTCAGTTTTGGGATCCCGAAGTGATTTCCACGATTGACGAACACCGGGGTGCGTTTACGTGTCGGTTATCAAAACTCACAATTTTGGCCGATTCTGGTATGTTTTGTGCACTGTTACACACCATTTCGGGGTTCCAGAGCGATTTCGATGACTGACGATCCCTGGGGTGCGTTTACGTGCCCGTCATCAACACTCACAGCTTTGGCCAATTCTGACCCGTTTCATGGACTATTACTCACCGTTTAGGGAACCCAAAGCGATTTCCATAGTTTATGAACCCCAAGGTGCGCTTACATGTCGGTCATCAACAATCACAATTTTGGCTGATTCTGGCCCGTTTTGTGGACTATTACTCACTTTTTTGGGGTCCGAGAGTGATTTCCGCGATTAACGAACCCCGGGGTGCGTTTACGTGTCAGACATCAACACTCATTGTTTTGGCCAATTCTGGCCCGTCTCTTGGACTATTACTCAGTTTTGGGGTCACGTAGTGATTTCCACGATCGACGAACAACGGTGTGTTTATGTGTCTGTCATCAACATTTGCAGTTTTGGCCGAGTTTGGCCCGTTTCATCAACAAGCCCAAAGTAATAGTCCATGAAATCCCTGGGGTGTGTTTATGTGTCTGTCATCAACATTTGCAGTTTTGGCCGAGTTTGGCCCGTTTCATGGACTATTACTCACTGAATTCGGGTCCCTGAGCGATTTCCATGATTGACGAACCCCGGGGTGCGTTTATGTATCGTTGATCAATAACCCTAGGTTTTACCGATTCAGGGCTCTTTCACGGACTATTACTCACCATTTTGGAGTCCCAAAGCGATTTCCATGGTTGTCGAACCCCAAGATGTGCTTACGTGTTGGTCATCAAGACTCGCAGATTGGGCCGATTCTTGCTCGTTTCTTGGACTATTACTCAGTTTTTGGATCCTGAAGTGATTTCCACAATTGACGAACACCGGGGTGCGTTTACGTGTCAGTCATCAAAACTCACAATTTTGGCCGATTCCGGTATGTTTTGTGCACTATTACTCACCATTTTGGGGTTCCAGAGCGATTTCAAGATTGACGATCCCTAGGGTGCGTTTATGTGCCCGTCATCAACACTCACAGCTTTGGCCAATTCTGACCCGTTTCGTGGACTATTACTCACCGTTTAGGGATCCCAAAGCGATTTCCATAGTTTATGAACCCCAAGGTGCGCTTGCATGTCGGTCATCAACAGTCACAATTTTGGCTGATTCTGGCCCGTTTTGTGGACTATTACTCACTTTTTTGTGGTCCCAGAGTGATTTCCATGATTAACGAACCCCGGGGTGCGTTTACGTGTCACACATCAACACTCGCGGTTTTTGACGATTCTGGCCCGTTTCATGGACTATTACTCACCGTTTTGCGCCCACGAAGCGATTTCGACAGTTGTTGAACCCTAATGTGCACTTATGTGTCGGTCATCAACGCTCATTGTTTTGGCCAATTCTGGCCCGTTGCGTGGACTAATACTGTCTGTTTTGGGGTCCCGCAGTGATTTCCATGATTAACAAACCCCGTGGTGCGTTTACGTGTCGGTCATCAACACTCGTGGTTTTTGTCGATTCTCGCCTATTTCATGGACTATTACTCACCGTTTTGCGGTCACGAAGCGATTTCCACAGTTGTTGAA
>NW_021255336.1:3740-5405 GCF_002162155.2 Triticum dicoccoides | reverse complement strand
TGAACCCTAAGGTGCAATTATGTGTCTGTCATCAACACTCATTGCTTTGGCCAATTCAGGCCCGTTTCGTGGACTAATACGGCTGTTTTGGGGTTCCGCAGTGATTTCCTCGATTAACAAACCCCGTGGTGCGTTTACGTGTCGGTCATCAACACTCGTGGTTTTTGTCGATTCTCGCCTATTTCATGGACTATCACTCACCGTTTTGCGGTCACGAAGCGATTTCCACAGTTGTTGAACCCTAAGGTGCACTTACGTGACGGTCATCAACACTCATTGTTTTGGCCAATTCTGGCCCGTTTCATGGACTAATACTGACTGTTTTGGGGTCCCGTAGTGATTTCCATGATTAACAAATCCCGTGGTGCGTTTACATGTCGGTCATCAACACTCGTGGTTTTTGTCAATTCTGGCCCGTTTCATGGACTATTACTCACCTTTTTGGGGTCCCAAAGTGATTTCCATGGTTGTCGAACCCCAAGGCACGCTTTCATGTCGGTCATCAACAATCGCGGTTTTGGCCGATTCTGGCCCGTCTCTTGGACTATTACTCAGTTTTGGGGTCACGTAGCGATTTCCACGATCGACGAACAACGGTGTGTTTATGTGTCTGTCATCAACATTTGCAGTTTTGGCCGAGTTTGGCCCGTTTCATGGACTATTACTCACTGATTTCGGGTCCCTGAGCGATTTCCATGATTAACGAACCCCGGGGTGCATTTGTGTATCGTTGATCAATAACCCTAGGTTTTACCGATTCAGGGCTCTTTCACGGACTATTACTCACCATTTTGGAGTCCCAAAGCGATTTCAATGATTGACGAACCCCAAGATGTGCTTACGTGTTGGTTGTCAAGACTCGCAGATTGGGCCGATTCTTGCTCGTTTCTTGGACTATTACTCAGTTTGGGATCCCGAAGTGATTTCCACGATTGACGAACACCGGGGTGCGTTTACGTGTCGGTTATCAAAACTCACAATTTTGGCCGATTCTGGTATGTTTTGTGCACTGTTACACACCATTTCGGGGTTCCAGAGCGATTTCAATGATTGACGATCCCTGGGGTGCGTTTACGTGCCCGTCATCAACACTCACAGCTTTGGCCAATTCTGACCCGTTTCGTGGACTATTACTCACCGTTTAGGGATCCCAAAGCGATTTCCATAGTTTATGAACCCCAAGGTGCGCTTACATGTCGGTCATCAACAGTCACAATTTTGGCTGATTCTGGCCCATTTTGTGGACTATTACTCACTTTTTTGGGGTCCCAGAGTGATTTCCGCGATTAACGAACCCCGGGGTGCGTTTACGTGTCAGACATCAACACTCGTGGTTTTTGACGATTCTGGCCCGTTTCATGGACTATTACTCACCGTTTTGCGGTCACGAGGCGATTTCCACAGTTGTTGAACCCTAAGGTGCACTTACCTGTCGGTCATCAACACTCATTGTTTTGGCCAATTCTGGCCCGTTTCGTGGACTAATACTGACTGTTTTGGGGTCCCGCAGTGATTTCCATGATTAACAAACCCCGTGGTGCGTTTACGTGTCGGTCATCAACACTCGTGGTTTTTGTCGATTCTCGCCTATTTCATGGACTATTACTCACCGTTTTGCGGTCACGAAGCGATTTCCACAGTTGTTGAACCCTAAGGTGCACTTAG
>NW_021255336.1:0-2091 GCF_002162155.2 Triticum dicoccoides | reverse complement strand
GTCATCAACACTCGTGGTTTTTGTCGATTCTGGCCCGTTTCATGGACTATTACTCACCTTTCTGGGGTCCCAAAGCGATTTCCATGGTTGTCGAAGCACAAGGCGCGCTTACGTGTCGGTCATCAACAATCACGGTTTTGGCCGATTCTGGCCCGTCTCTTGGACTATTACTCAGTTTTGGGGTCACGTAGTGATTTCCACGATCGACGAACAACGGTGTGTTTATGTGTCTGTCATCAACATTTGCAGTTTCGGCCGAGTTTGGCCCGTTTCATGGACTATTACTCACTGATTTCGGGTCCCTGAGCGATTTCCATGATTGACGAACCCCGGGGTGCGTTTATGTATCGTTGATCAATAACCCTAGGTTTTACCGATTCAGGGCTCTTTCACGGACTATTACTCACCGTTTTGGAGTCCCAAAGCAATTTCCATGGTTTTCGAACCCCAAGATGTGCTTACGTGTTGGTCGTCAAGACTCGCAGATTGGACCGATTCTTGCTCGTTTCTTGGACTATTACTCAGTTTCGGGATCCTGAAGTGATTTCCACGATTGATGAACACCGGGGTGCGTTTACGTGTCGGTCATCAAAACTCACAATTTTGGCCGATTCTGGTATGTTTTGTGCACTGTTACTCACCGTTTTGGGGTTCCAGAGCGATTTCCATGATTGACGATCCCTGGGGTGCGTTTACGTGCCCGTCATCAACACTCACAGCTTTGGCCAATTCTGACCCGTTTCGTGGACAATTACTCACCGTTTAGGGATCCCAAAGCGATTTCCATAGTTTATGAACCCCAAGGTGCGCTTACATGTCGGTCATCAACAGTCGCAATTTTGGCTGATTCTGGCCCGTTTTGTAGACTATAACTCACTTTTTTCGGGTCCCAGAGTGATTTCCGCGATTAACGAACCCCGGGGTGCGTTTATGTGTCAGACATCAACACTCGTGGTTTTTGACAATTCTGGCCCGTTTCATGGACTATTACTCACCGTTTTGCGGTCATGAGGCGATTTCAACAGTTGTTGAACCCTAAGGTGCACTTACCTGTCGGTCATCAACACTCATTGTTTTGGCCAATTCTGGCCCGTTTCATGGACTAATACTGACTGTTTTGGGGTCCCGCAGTGATTTCCATGATTAACAAACCCCGTGGTGCGTTTACGTGTCGGTCATCAACACTCGTGGTTTTTGTCGATTCTCGCCTATTTCATGGACTATTACTCACCGTTTTGCGGTCACGAAGCGATTTCCACAGTTGTTGAACCCTAAGGTGCACTTACGTGTCGGTCATCAACACTCATTGTTTTGGCCAATTCAGGCCCGTTTCGTGGACTAATACTGACTGTTTTGGGGTCCCGCAGTGATTTCCACGATTAACAAACCCCGTGGTGCGTTTACGTGTCGGTCATCAACACTCGTGGTTTTTGTCGATTCTGGCCCGTTTCATGGACTATTACTCACCTTTCTGGGGTCCCAAAGCGATTTCCATGGTTGTCGAAGCACAAGGCGCGCTTACGTGTCGGTCATGAAAATCACGGTTTTGGCCGATTCTGGCCCGTCTCTTGGACTATTACTCAGTTTTGGGGTCACGTAGTGATTTCCACGATCGACGAACAACGGTGTGTTTATGTGTCTGTCATCAACATTTGCAGTTTCGGCCGAGTTTGGCCCGTTTCATGGACTATTACTCACTGATTTCGGGTCCCTGAGCGATTTCCATGATTGACGAACCCCGGGGTGCGTTTATGTATCGTTGATCAATAACCCTAGGTTTTACCGATTCAGGGCTCTTTCACGGACTATTACTCACCGTTTTGGAGTCCCAAAGCAATTTCCATGGTTGTCGAACCCCAAGATGTGCTTACGTGTTGGTCGTCAAGACTCGCAGATTGGGCCGATTCTTGCTCGTTTCTTGGAGTATTACTCAGTTTCGGGATCCCGAGGTGATTTCCACGATTGACGAACACCGGGGTGCGTTTACGTGTCGGTCATCAAAACTCACAATTTTGGCTGATTCTGGTATGTTTTGTGCACTGTTACTCACCGTTTTGGGGTTCCAGAGCGATTTCCATGATTGACGATCCC
>NW_021255335.1:0-1249 GCF_002162155.2 Triticum dicoccoides | reverse complement strand
AAAAAAATAGTTTTCAGTTATGGAAGGACCAGTACATAAACTACAATTATATATATTTTTGAAACCTGATGGGGACCGAGTGCATAAACCTGATGGAGCAGATTATTCAGTGGTAAATCTTGTGCCTCTCCCTCTCACTCAGGGAGCAACCTTTTCAGTGGTTAATTTGATTGCTTCTCCTTTTCCCTCTCAGCTTTTGTAGATGGAAGAAAGCTAAGCATACGAGTTTACCACTGAATAAGCTGCTCCCTGAGTGAGAGGGAGAGGCACAAGATTTACCACTGAACAAGCTGCTCTAGTTGACATGATTGAAGCTCTACAATAAAATAATGAAATATTGAAACAATCTGCATCTTTGGGATTTAGATGTACACATAGATAATGTAGTTTAAATTTTTCTGTGCCAAATGACAATGTTCCAAACATCATCTCTTACTTGTTGGAGAACTAATTTGTAATTTCCAGTGGTATGAGTTTTTCCCTAGTTGTATGCGTGATGAAACTTGATGTCTTCCTGTTTGTAACCTTTTATGCTGAAAAATTGGTGTTCTTATTCTGGTCTGCATGCAATCCTTCTGCTATGGATTGCAGTGTCCTGGTTGTTGAGAAACGTGTCTCCTCAGCACTGTTGGTAATTTTGCATCTCCATTTGTCAATATATTATTGTTCCTATAAAATACTAATTCTTACTGTTGATATCTCATGGCTGTAGAATAAGTGATGAGCTAAGCATACGATTTGTTGTTCCTTCCATTCTTTCGCTTGTATTCTTGTCCCTTCCATTCTTTCGCTTGTCTTATCCTCGAACAGAACATGGTATTGTTTTGTACTGTATTTGTTGGCACTTTGAGATGAACTTGCATCATAAACATCGAGTTAAATGAAAAATCCTTCGGTTTTTGATTTAAAAATTGAGTTAATATAGTCCACAACATTACATATTTTTATTTGAACTTGGCCTATGTTTATGCCCAGTTTGTGTTAATTATCTTGAAGTTAGTCTCTGTTACTCGTTTACTGTCGTTCTTGTTTGTTAAGGAATGGTGTGGTACAATGTATATGCTGGCAGAATTTTCTCTAGCAAACAACGCTGATGCAAGTACATCTTCATTCTGCTGTACTCATTGTTTCTTTAGCAACTAGCATGCTAATCTTTTTCAACGATTACCTTGAAATGAACTTCATTACTGCCTTCTTGTCTAATTCAATGATTGACTGACTTCTTCATATAGTTGTATAAATAATCCTT
>NW_021255334.1:0-2169 GCF_002162155.2 Triticum dicoccoides | reverse complement strand
AGATGAGAAAACTGTGGTGTGCTCCATATCTTGATGGGCGTTGTTTCCTAGGGTTGAGCAGCAATCAGCGGAGTGAGAGTTTAAACTCGGTGATACATGCACATCTTGAGGCTAAGATGACGTTGTTTCAAATGCTAGAGCACTATGAGTGTTGCCTTGCATCGCCACGCTTGAACGAGGCTCTCCAAGACATCGAGGACTTGCAGTCCATTCCATTAACAGAGGAAAATGCTTCAAGTCTTGAGAAACATGCCACAAAAGTTTTCACTCCTATTGTGTTTAAGTTGGTCTTATGGAGCATAAATGTTGTAAGAAAATGTGAGATCAGGGAGGTACTTGATGCAGCAGAAGTTACCACATACGTTGTGTCTAAGAAGGAAAGAATGGATAAAAACATCAAGGTGCGCACGGAGTCGAAGGAAGGTGTGCTTCACGGGATCAGTTGTTCTTGCCGCAAATTGGATTGCGCAGGCACACCATTTTCCCACATATTTTACATATTGGGAATTTTTCAAGAAGAAACACTGCGTGGGTGTTGTGTTCCCACTAGGTGGACAATGAGTGCAAAATGTGCATTTGCACCGACCAAAAAGAGCGAGATGTATGAATACACTGCAACCCTGCAAAGGTACCGTAAGTTAAGGAATTTTAGTCATGCAACATGTTTCAAGGCATGCCACTCTTATGAGGCATTTCAGCATCTAAAAACGTTTTTGGAATGACAAAATATTTGCAAGGGATCAACAATTGAACAAGCTTATACCAAGGGATCCACTAATGCTCAGGGTAACAGCATTAGGTTTGGACCATTGATGCCACAATCAGCTAACCTTGATGGTGAAGGTTTCGATAAGGTTCTGGATCCTGTGCATGTGCCAGGCCGAGGTGCTCCGAAGAAAAGGCTACAGGCAAAGATGAAGAAGACAAGATCACAGGTTAGATGTGGCTATTGTCATGTGGCAGATGGTCATAATCGACGTACGAGCACCAAATTGTTAGAGGTACCTAATATGTCATAATTTAATGTTTGCATGTGTCCAAATATATTCCATGGCATTAAGTATATCCTTCTGTGTAGGATCTCGAAGCAGTACTATGATAGCTACAACATTGTGCGCACGGTCAGACAGCAAGTACGTCGACGATCAACCTGATGTTGCCATGTGCATTATTGTTTATGTCTAGTACCGTGTGACATTGTCTCTAAAATATACTTCATTCTGTCAGTTAGTCAGTGACTTCCTCATAATGTATAACTCAGCTATTTGGTGGTCCACTCCCTTGTAACAGTATGAGTTTGGGAGATTTGGTTTGCATTTTCTATGTGAGTTTGGGATATTTGGTTTGCATTTTCTATGTGACTATTTGATGTGCAACCTCAAGAATCATGGTTTCTTCGTGGCCAACATGTAGCTTGTTTATTTTGCACGAGACAATTTGGAAATAGATGTACTGGAGGAATTATATTTCGCTCTAGAAAAAATATTACCGATAAATCTGAAAAAATACAACAGTCGTCCATGCTCTCCAATTGAAGAATATACTCGAGGAATACAGATGATTAATCATACTCATCCTGCATATCCTCCAAACAGAGTGCAAGGAAGACCCACGCTTGTAATAATCAAATAGATGAAGGTATTTAAGCAGGTGCGGGACTTGCTCGAGGGGCGAGGTGGGACTAAAAATGTTAAGACGTGATCCTGGCACGAGATCGTCGCGACGTGAGCCGACCCGCGCTGAATTGCTTGGATGGGTCCGACTTTGGGGGAGGAGGCAGGGCCGATGTAGGAAACCTACGTGCATGCATGGCGTCAGTAACACTACAAAAAAAGAAGAAACATCCGTGACATTTTGGGCCGAACGAATTTTTTTCCTGTCATACATATGACACTTCTATGACGATAATTGTGACAAAACCCGGTATCATCATAGATGTGGTGGGCTCCTACTTCTATGACAAAAAATCATGACAAAAATGGGCTTTTCGTCCTGGGCGGGCCGGAGATGCAGCTGCATGACATTCTTTGGGCCGTCCATGACGGAAAAAACCGTTGTAGAAGCGAGGGGGAGGAAAATTTCAGGGAGTTGCCGGTTACGGTGGGAGGTCGGGGGCGGAGCGATGCGCGTTTCTCTCGTACACGTACGTGCGTGTGTGCGAGGCGTTGG
>NW_021255333.1:0-1035 GCF_002162155.2 Triticum dicoccoides | reverse complement strand
GATTCTAAATCGCAAACCGGATACGTGTTTACATTAAACGGTGGAGCTGTCAGTTGGTGCAGTTCTAAACAAAGCGTCGTAGCGGGATCTACATGTGAAGCGGAATACATAGCTGCTTCGGAAGCAGCAAATGAAGGAGTCTGGATGAAGGAGTTCATATCCGATCTAGGTGTCATACCTAGTGCATCGGATCCAATGAAAATCTTTTGTGACAATACTGGTGCAATTGCCTTGGCAAAGGAATCCAGATTTCACAAAAGGACCAAACACATCAAGAGACGCTTCAACTCCATCCGGGATCTAGTCCAGGTGGGAGACATAGAGATTTGCAAGATACATACGGATCTGAATGTTGCAGACCCGTTGACTAAGCCTCTTCCACGAGCAAAACATGATCAGCACCAAGGCTCCATGGGTGTTAGAATCATTACAGTGTAATCTAGATTATTGACTCTAGTGCAAGTGGGAGACTGAAGGAAATATGCCCTAGAGGCAATAATAAAGTTATTATTTATTTCCTTATAATCATGATAAATGTTTATTATAGATGCTAGAATTGTATTTACCGGAAACATAATACATGTGTGAATACATAGACAAACAAAGTGTCACTAGTATGCCTCTACTTGACTAGCTCGTTAATCAAAGATGGTTATGTTTCCTAACCATGAACAATGAGTTGTTATTTGATTAACGAGGTCACATCATTAGCAGAATGATCTGATTGACATGACCCATTCCATTAGCTTAGCACCCGATCGTTTAGTATGTTGCTATTGCTTTCTTCATGACTTATACATGTTCCTATGACTATGAGATTATGCAACTCCCGTTTACCGGAGGAACACTTTGGGTACTACCAAACGTCACAACGTAACTGGGTGATTATAAAGGAGTACTACAGGTGTCTCCAATGGTCGATGTTGGGTTGGCGTATTTCGAGATTAGGATTTGTCACTCCGATTGTCGGAGAGGTATCTCTGGGCCCTCTCGGTAATACACATCACATAAGCCTTGCAAGCATTACAACTAATA
>NW_021255332.1:0-440 GCF_002162155.2 Triticum dicoccoides | reverse complement strand
ACACACACACACACAATGTTTTTAGTTTTTAGTTTTTCTGTTTTTAGTTTTTAGTTTTTAGTTTTTTTCTTCTGTTTTTTCTGTATTAATGTTACAAAAATCTTAGTTATATATAGAAATATTAGAAATGTTAGTTTTTTCTATATTAATGTTATAGAAATGTTAGTTATATAGAAATGCTAGTTTTTTCTGTTTTTTAGTTATAGAAATATTAGAAATGTTATAGAAATGTTAGTTATATAGCATTGTTAGATATGTTATAGGAATGTTAGTTATATAGAAATGTTAGAAATTTTAGTTATCAAAATCCAATCATTAAAAAAATGTTACTTTTTGCGGACATATAGATAGTATTTGTTCTCGACGATGCCCGGCCCGCATCCTCGCCGTCGACCCGTCTGCGACGACGTCCGGCTGACCCATGTCCGGGACTGGGCTCC
>NW_021255331.1:0-884 GCF_002162155.2 Triticum dicoccoides | reverse complement strand
TCTCTCTCACAGACACACACACACAACTCCTGCTTCCACTCCCCTTCCCGACTACCATTTCTCTCTCTCACACACAAACTCTTGCTTTCGCACCCCGACTCGTATTTCTCTCACAAACATTTATCAACTAGCTAGCCTCTAGATAGGTTTATACACCCGCACACTCATGCTTCCACCATCGCATACATGTCTCTCTCCCGCTCCTTGTATCTATGTAGCTTTTTCATCCCTTCTTGAGACACGCCCTCTCGATCGTGCACACACACACACTATAGCCTCATTTTAAGATGATACCTATCACACACACACTACTTGTGTCTTTGTCACGCATGCACTCCGTCATCCTCCACTCTCCCTCTCTCTCATACACATGGACTTTTTGCAACAACTAGCAAGATGCCCATGCGTTGCACGGAACATCAAGACACATTTGTATGAGTAGTTTATCTTGTGGGGGAAAAGGATGAATGAGGGAAGACCTTATTTGCAAATGTGGAGAGGGGTGTGGGTATCTTTTTGCAAAATTGCCATAGTTTCCTTCCTATCTGTCAGATATAGATCGGACGGCCTATATTGCAGGATGGCAGGCACATGATCATCACCGACAATGATTTTTATAAGAGTAGGGATAAAAAATAGAGTTGGTGATGATGGTGGGCCTGCCATCCTGCAACGTAGGTTGTCCGATTTATATCTGACGGATAGGAAGGAAAATATGGCAATTTACCCACACTCTTCACCAAATTTGCAGATAAGGCCTTCCCTCGTTCATCGTTTTCTCCCACAAGATCTTGATGTTCCATGCAACGCACGAGCATCTTGCTAGTAAGACTAGAAATTAGACATATACCACTTCTCGAATCTTGAAACCAACAACATTCCTC
>NW_021255330.1:0-438 GCF_002162155.2 Triticum dicoccoides | reverse complement strand
GATTTGAGGACGTACTCTCAGTACCGTGCGCCAGACTCGGTGGGTATGTCACATTTTTGGGGCATCTAGTCCAAACACCTCGTCACAATCTCCCTGCCGATATACCAGATGGTGTACTACGCTAGCGACGGCTAGTGGCAACAAGTCGGGATTGTGTCGTGTGGGTAAAGTATACAACCTCTGCAGAGTGTAAAACTATTCGAATAGCCGTGTCCACGGTCATGGACAACACATGAATCTTTCTTGACGTACATGACATGTCTTGCTTATTCCCTCTTTGCCCCTATTCTTGAAACCTATGAAGGATGTGAGTTGATCGAGGATCCTCACTTGATGAAAGTTGTTCTGGAGATAAAACATGTTTTCATCTAAAACAAATTTTATCCAGCTACTTTATTTGTCAAACAAAATTAGCTTTATGCAAATTGAGCCATACAG
>NW_021255329.1:0-406 GCF_002162155.2 Triticum dicoccoides | reverse complement strand
GGCGTGGTCACAATGATGGTGAAGTGATCCTCTCAGGGCTTCGCCTAAGCACTACGAAAATATGACCGAGGGTGTAAACGGTGGAGGGGGGCACCGCACACGGCTAACAATTGATCTCGTGTGTGCTAGGCACCCCTTCCTCATATATATAGGTGGGAGGGAGAGGGGAGAGGCCAAGGGGCGCCCCAAGTGGGGCCAAATCCCACTTGGGCTACTGCCCAGGTTTGCCCCCCCTTCCTTGTATAGGCGCCAGGGGAAGGAAGGGGGAGGTGGCGCCCCCTTTCCTTTCTCCCTTGAGGAGGGAAAGGAAGGAAGGACTTGCCCTCCCCCCTTTCCTTTCCCTAGTGCTGGCCGGCCTGGTGGAGGGGCGCACCAGCCCCTTGTTGGCTGGTCTGTCCCTCCCTTG
>NW_021255328.1:0-758 GCF_002162155.2 Triticum dicoccoides | reverse complement strand
TTATGGATTCCTGTGTTCCCGAAGTCCGACCTTTTTTTTACTTGATGTTCTAGATATAAACCATATCTATGAATGGGTTACACTAGCACATCAAGGAGAACATTAGAAGCGGAGTGCTAAATGTCTCTCGGTCGATCATCCAGATTTTTTTCCTTGGCCTCGCTAAGGTGAAATCTGAGAAAGTGTTATCCTCCTTTGCATCTGCATCGCCCATCGCTATTCATCATGGTAGTAAGTTGTGTTGCCAGGATCCTTGACACGGATATTGGTAAAACCTTGATGAATGTGGAAATGCTCAAGTTCTTGAGAGCACGCACAAGCGCTACGTGCTATCATCGGCACTAACTGGGTTTGCTCTCAGTTTCCTCGGCAATGCTATGACCTTTTCAAACAGTGAATTCACTCTCTATTGTTGAGCCTCTCCCCAGTTACTAGAATCATTCCCAGCATTTGCATTTTGTTCCTAGCTTGCACCGCCAATGTGCCATTCTACCATGGGTCTCTTCCATTTCCGGTGATAAGCAAAAATCATCCATTACGTTGTCTTCAACAAGGTAATCGACATCATCCAAGTCCGAGTATGCCATTCTACCGACCCCCTACAAACGATCGCTCGAGAATTGCCTTAGGCTGGCTTAAAGAGTTTCATTGATCTTTGAATCAAAGGTAATTCTTTTTGCCACTTAAGGGGATATTTCTACGAGTCACCTTCCCTAAGGTGCATCGTTATGGTATCATGGCAACTCAACTCCTCGCTA
>NW_021255327.1:0-1777 GCF_002162155.2 Triticum dicoccoides | reverse complement strand
AAGGATGAATTCACGTTGGGTTTGGAGCTAATTAAGTGACGGCAGCAGGATATAGATGTAAGTAGACAGAATAAGTTTTAATTTGTACTAATTTTAGTTTTCTCCCCTCGATTATGTACCATGATTTGTGTTCTTTCTGTCGACCAATCGGTTGTCTTTTTATCGGTCGCTAGTGCTTCTATAGATCCGCCCATTAATTGTGAGGCCCCTTTTTTTCCTTGTTTTGAATTTCTTTTGCACTCTCCTAGCTATATCCATCATGTATCCCCCATGGTAGAGGCATAGGTGACATGTTTAGACAACATGTGAATCAATGTCACTTAGATGTATATACACTAATTCGTATTACTATTTTATAATTAACTAATGGTGATGATAAGTAACGAATGTTTGCTGGGAGGGATGGAAACTGCGAACATTTTGATGGAACATTTAGTTGACGCGAGGATGGCAAAGATGGCAATTTTAGTTTGCAAGCATGGCAAATTTCGGACTAAAAACAGAACTGCAGTGGAGTTGTCATGCTCGGCCAACACAATTTGCCATTGAAATCATTCGTGAATTCCATCCCTCCCGGTGAATGTTCACTGACTATTGGGGTCCTTATAACTGAAGCTTTATGTTTTCTAAACCAAAGGATATGAATATGATCATTGTGGATACAATTTTAATAGTACTTCATTCCCCACAATTATCTGTCTAGATTTATTGGGTTCATATTGGCATGTTTAGTATTTTTTTTATTAGGAAAATACTTCTTGTCTAGAATTAGCTAAGTCACATCTAACTTCCTAACCAGAAGATTTATTTTTTCATGATCCATGCATGTTTGAGCACGGCTCGCGCTGCGTCGTCGTGCGTACACAGGTCCTTGTGTGTGTTCCTATTGCAATGTGCTTGTTGTGTTGGATTTTTGTTTTCTTGTTTGTTTGGCTGGGCTGTTCACCTCATGTAAGCGCCATGTGTGACCTCTTTTTTCCTGTCAGAGGATGTGTCCCGTTGTGTGGTGTTTTGGTGGGTTATCTTATTCCTTGTATTTTCTTTTTGCTTTGTTTTGCCTTTCGAGGGAGAGCGGTAGAGAACAAAGTATATAGGAGCTAGATTGCCTTGTCTTACCGATACATGTCTATTAAGCTATTCCCTTCTGCTAGTGTTTTTTCAACGCAAATGTTGTTATGTATACATGGTAACCATCTGTAACAGGAGTTCTATATATTTTTTTCATTTTTTATAGGCAAACCTTTTCGATCGGATTGCACGTCCACCCCCGACAAATGTCTCCCTTGGATCCGGTTGCATGTTTATTTTCAACATGCAATTTATTCTAAACATACAACTTATCCGATCATGACCCAATTGCATGTCCAGCCTCGACATGCAACTCGTCCAACCTCGTTGCATGCTCACCCTTAATATGGAATTAGGTCTACCCATTTTTGATCGAATTGCATGCCCACCTTTGACATGCAACAATGGAGACTACCCCTTTTTCTCCCTACTTGAAACACCATCCCTCGGAATGCAATTGGGGCGACCGCCTTTTTCCGGTTTCCAGGTCCACCTTTGATACACAACTGGGTCTCATACATTTTTGTGTTATATGCAAATCCATCCTTGACACGTAGTTGGGGGCGACCACTCTTGTGCCAGTTGCAACTCGACCCCCGACATGCAATGAGTGGCCATGGGCCTGCCTTTTTTCTTGTTCGAGATACAAGTCCACCCTGGATACGCAACTGGAGCCCAACCCACTTTTATCATAGCTGCAAGTCCAACT
>NW_021255326.1:0-548 GCF_002162155.2 Triticum dicoccoides | reverse complement strand
AGTTTTGCAGAGATGCGAAGACACTAGTCTCGTCCTGAATTGGGAAAAGTGTCAATTTATGGTTAATGAAGGCATTGTCTTGGGGCACAATATCTCCGAGAGAGGTATTGAAGTTGATAAAGCCAAAGTTGATGCTATTGAAAAGATGCCATGTCCCAAGGACATAAAAGGTATAAGAAGTTTCCTTGGTCATGCCGGCTTTTATAGGAGGTTCATTAAGGACTTCTCTAAAATCTCTAGGCCTCTGACTAATTCATTGCAAAAAGATATTCCTTTTGTCTTTGATGATGATTGTGTAGAAGCATTTGAAACACTTAAGAAAGCTTTGATCACTGCACCTATTGTTCAGCCACCTGATTGGAATTTACCTTTTGAAATTATGTGCGATGCTAGTGATTATGCTGTAGGTGCTGTTTTAGGGCAAAGAGTCGATAAGAAATTGAATGTTATCCAGTATGCTAGTAAGACTCTTGATACTGCCCAGAGGAATTATGCTACTACTGAAAAAGAGTTCTTAGCAGTTGTGTTTGCATGTGATAAGTTTAGAC
>NW_021255325.1:0-1585 GCF_002162155.2 Triticum dicoccoides | reverse complement strand
CCCCCCCCCTATAGGGCGCGCCCCCTATCTCCTGGGCCCCCTGGTGGGTCTCCGGTGTCCATCGTCTGCTATATTAGAGCGTTTACCCTGGAAAAAATTGTGGGCAAGCTTACGGGACGAAACTCCGCCGCCACGAGGTGGAACCTTGGCGGAACCAATCTAGGGCTTTGGCGGAGCTGTTCTACCGGGGACACTTCTATACGGGAGGGGGAAATCATTACCAACATCATCACCAATGATCCTCTCATCGGGAGGGGATCAATCTCCATCAACATCTTCACCAACAACATCTCCTCTCAAAACCCTAGTTCATCTCTTGTATCCAATCTTGTATCAAAACCACAAATTGGTACCTGTGGGCTGCTAGTAGTGTTGATTACTCCTTGTAGTTGATGCTAATTGGTTTACTTGGTGGAAGATCACATGTTCAGATCCTTTATGCATATTATTACTCCTCTGATTATGAACATGAATATGCTTTGTGAGTAGTTACGTTTGTTACTGAGGACATGGATGAAGTCTTGCTATTAGTCACTACAAGAAATATGTCAACTAGTGACCTTCTCTTAGTGACCCTAGCTGAATTGGTCGTAAATCCACGGCCATTTCGCTTGGACGGGCTCAAACCCTGAATTACCTTACACGAAATGGTCATAAAGCAGACAAGAGTGGTGCATGACCTTATTTCTACCTGATTACGACCAATATAAATGGTCATGACGTTGTGAACGTGGATGCATTAGTACTTATTGATATGACTAGGCGCCACCTCATCAGTTTTGCCTATGTGTCATGTCCATGTGGCAGTTTTTACCCTAGGTTGTGAAGCAACCTATATTTCTGTCATTCTCAAAATTCCCAAAAAAATCTCATAAATTCTTTGGGTCATATCTTCATCAAATATGTAAAAAAAACCTTCCTTGCCTAGTTCATAAATAATTCAAAAATATTCATTTTCCTATTCTTTTCAGAAAAACACATTGTGAAGGAAGAACCACTTTGGCATGTCCAAATGGTATCCATTTTCTATAGTGCTTTCCTATGCCCAAATAACCATCCTCCACCAAATGCCAGCTCAATCCATTCATTATTTTGAGCCCAGCTTCAACATTTGTATTTATGTGCAGTGTGGTACTTCGCAAAGCATGTACCACCTAGGCTCCTCCTTTTGAGCTGAAAATTTGTGAATACGGTCTTCTTAGTAACTGATCAGCCTCAGCCAAAACTCACGCCCATTAGCCATGTGCATTTCGTGTACCGCTAACCAAACACTTGGTTGCTTATTCATGTTTGAGCATCGATCGGTCTCCTCGTGAGAATCTTATGTTGTGATTTTCTTCCTAGCACCTACCTGGGGAGTGCCCAACCCACTAGACATGCCTAGGCCGCCCAGAATACATGGCAACGCCAAGGTCATGTGGTGACCATACGGCGGGCATGCGAGTTTACGCGCTCTAGAGTTGGGGCCCTCGGCCACCGTCCAATCCTCGACGTATCGCCACCAAAACATGTATTTATGATTAAATATGTACTTATGTAACTAGAAATGATTTTTGGAAAAAATAAATAGCAAACTATGAGGCAG
>NW_021255324.1:0-1026 GCF_002162155.2 Triticum dicoccoides | reverse complement strand
AGTATTTCCCTCGGTTTTTGAGAACCAAGGTATCAATCCAGTAGGAGGCTACGCGCGAGTCCCTTGTACCTGCACAAAACAATTAAATCCTCGCAACCAACACGATAAGGGGTTGTCAATCCCTACACGACCACTTACGAGAGTGAGATCTGATAGATATGATAAGATAATATTTTTGGTATTTTTTATGATAAAGATGCAAAGTAAAATAAAAGCAAAGCAAATAACAAAGTATTGGAAGATTAATATGATGAAGATAGACCCGGGGGCCATAGGTTTCACTAGTGGCTTCTCTTAAGAGCATAAGTATTCTACGGTGGGTGAACAAATTACTGTTGAGCAATTGACAGAATTGAGCATAGTTATGAGAATATCTAGGCATGATCGTGTATATAGGCATCACGTTCGAGACAAGTAGACCGACTCCTGCCTGCATCTACTACTATTACTCCACTCATCGATCGCTATCCAACATGCATCTAGAGTATTAAGTTAATGAAAACAGAGTAACGCCTTAAGCAAGATGACATGATGTAGAGGGATAAACTCATGCAATATGATGAAAACCCCATATTGTTATCCTCGATGGCAACAATACAATACGTGCCTTGCTGCCCCTACTGTCACTGGAAAAGGACACTGCAAGATTGAACCCAAAGCTAAGCACTTCTCCTATTGCAAGAAAAATCAATCTAGTAGGCCAAACCAAACTGATAATTCGAAGAGACTTGCAAAGATAACCAATCATACATAAAAGAATTCAGAGAAGATTCAAATATTGTTCATAGATAGACTTGATCATAAACCTATAATTCATCGGTCTCAACAAACACACCGCAAAAAGAAGATTACATCGAATAGTTCTCCACAAGAGAGGGGGAGAACATTGTATTGAGATCCAAAAATAGAGAAGAAGCCATCTAGCTAATAACTATGGACCCGTAGGTCTGAGGTAAACTACTCACGCTTCATAAGAGGGGCTATGGTGATGATGTAGAATCCCTCCATGATCGATGCCCCCTCCGA
>NW_021255323.1:0-695 GCF_002162155.2 Triticum dicoccoides | reverse complement strand
AACACATCCTATATGACGACGAGAACATCACCCTCATTAATTCTTGTTACCATAATTATCACCACTCTACTTCCCACTCAACACATCCTATATGAAGATGAGAAAATCACTCAAACCACTCTTCTTTCCACCTTGGCATGGTGCTTATCAACAAAAGCATTGTTTTTGTACCATTGTACTAGCCTAAGTAGTTGGACAGGGCATCCATCATGAAAATCCTTGTTCTAGCTAATCACATCTTGGATCGGCGACGTCACCATTGGCATGTTACCTTCTTCAAGGCGTTAGATGTTTATATCATTTATTGTTATGGCTTCTTATTGTGGTGTATTTGTTGTACTCGGCTTCTTGATTACTTTGGCCTCTTGTCTTGCGTCAACTTCAATCGAACTGTGGCATGTACTCTTGTGTTCATGCGTATGCAAAGGCTGCGAGGCTTATACCTTCGTTTTTGTACTAAGATAAGAGTAGTCATTTGTTAAGAATTAACTAGTTCACCTGCATGGTATTGTTTGACTATGAATATTGTAGGGAAGGAGATGGCTGAACATTTGAAAATTTTACTTAACACGGTGAAAAATGATCAACACAAATTTCGTAACATTAAGACACACTGCTTTTATTCGTAGTCAAACAATAGTTGATACATAACACACTTCAGGTGCACTTTGAGAGTGTGTACATATTAATTACCT
>NW_021255322.1:0-1263 GCF_002162155.2 Triticum dicoccoides | reverse complement strand
TTTAAGTCTTAACTTCGTACCTTACAACTCAGGCAAGAACTCCTTCTTTGACTGGTCCATCTTGAACACCTTCAAGATCATGTCAAGGTATGTGCTCATTTGAAAGTATTATTAAGCATTTTGATCTATCCTTATAGATCTTGATGCTCAATGTTCAAGTAGCTTAATCCAGGCTTTCCATTGAAAAACACTTTCAAAATAACCCTATATGCTTTCCAGAAATTCTACGTCATTTCTGATCAACAATATGTCAACAACATATACTCATCAGAAATTCTATAGTGCTCCCACTCACTTCTTTGGAAATACAAGTTTCTCATAAACTTTGTACAAACCCAAAATTTTTGATCATCATCAAAGCATACATTCCAACTCCGAGATGCTCACTCCAGTCCTTAGAAGGATTGCTGGAGCTTTGCGTACTTATTAGCATCTTTCGGGATTGACAAAACCTTCCGGTTGTATCACATACAACCTTTCCTCATTAAAATCGTCGAGGAAACAATGTTTTGACATCCTATCTGCAAGATTTCATAAATAATGCAGTAATCGCCAATATAATTCCAACAGACTCTTAGCATCGCTACGAGTGAGAAAGTCTCATCGTAGTCAACTCCTTGAACTTGTCGGAAAACATCTTAACGACAAGTCGAGCTTTCTTAATGGTGACATTTACCATCATTGTCCGTCTTCCTTTTGAAATCCATCTGTACTCATTAGCCTTACGACCATCGAGCCGTTCTGCCAAAGTCTACACTTTGTTTTCATACATGGATCCTCTCTCGGATTTTATGGCCTCAAGCCATTTATCGGAATCCGGGCCCACCATCGCTTCTCCATAGCTCGTAGGTTCATTGTTGTCTAGCAACATGACCTTCAAGACAGGATTACGTACCACTCTGAAGTAGTACACATCCTTGTCATCCTACGAGGTTTGGGAGTGACTTGATCCGAAGTTTCATGATCAATATCATAAGCTTCCACTTCAATTGGTGTAGGTGCCACAGGAACAACTCCCTGTGCCCTGTCACACACTAGTTGAAGAGACGGTTCAATAACCTCATCAAGTCTCCACCATCCTCCCACTCAATTCTTTCGAGAGAAACTTTTCCTCGAGAAAGGACCCGATTCTAGAAACAATCCATATTGCTTTCGGATCTGAATTAGGAGGTATACCCAACTGTTTTGGGTTTCCTATGAAGATGCATTTTATCCGCTTTGGGTTCGAGCTTATCAACCTGAAACTTTTTCATATAAGCGTCG
>NW_021255321.1:0-609 GCF_002162155.2 Triticum dicoccoides | reverse complement strand
ACTCAAAGCACTTAACAAAAGTCCCTTAGTGACCTTGAGCCAAAAGGGATCCAAAAATACAATTGCAAGCATGTGAACATGGCAAAAACATAATCAGATCTCAGACTTAGTGAAAAACTGGAGCAAACAAATATGTTAACGAGTAGGCATGTTTACGAGCTCGATGCACTCACTACAGAGAATGGCATGACAAACCAAGAATACACCCATCAAGAATACATATTATAGAAGCTAGACATGGCAAGAACAACAACATAGCATGCACGGATCAACAACAACATCCTCGGCAAAATCGCTAACAAGTAGACAATCTGCCAGGAATTACGAAATAGCAAAAGTAGAGCTCGATTGACTCAAGCTAGGGTGCTTCATAAATGCAAACAAAGACATGGATGGATAGAGCACCACAATGTTAACAAATCATCCTTACTAATCATCCTCAAAAGAGGCACGGATCAGTAGGAAACAACATGAACATATGGCATATTGATAAAAACAGATCAAGGACTTAGTGAAATTCTAAGTCCCTGAAATCAGCATTAACGAATGCACTACTTTGCAAGCTTGTGCTAGTCACCAAACATATCACAAAACTACATGGTAAGCAGC
>NW_021255320.1:0-674 GCF_002162155.2 Triticum dicoccoides | reverse complement strand
AAAAAAATAAGGCCAAGAAAAGAAAATAAATAAAAAGGGGAAATGCTACTATCCTTTTACCACACTTGTGCTTCAAAATAGCACCATGATATAGCGAGTCTCATATATTGTGCTTCAAAGTAGCACCATGTTCTTCATATAGAGAGTCTCATATGTTGTCACTTTCATACACTAGTGGGAATTTTACATTATAGAACTTGGCTTGTATATTCCAATGATGGGCTTCCTCAAATTGCCCTAGGTCTTCGTGAGCAAGCAAGTTGGATGCACACCCACTAGTTTCTTTTGTTGAGCTTTCATACATTTATAGCTCTAGTGCATCCGTTGCATGTCAATCCCTACTCACTCACATTGATATCTATTGATGGGCATCTCCATAGCACGTTGACGCGCCTAGTTGATGTGAGACTATCTTCCCCTCCTTTTTTTCTTCTCCACAACCACCATTCTATTCCACCTATAGTGCTATATCCGTGGCTCACGCTCATGTATTGCGTGAAGATTGAAAAAGATTTGAAAAAGTTAGAGTATGAAACAATTGCTTGGCTTGTCATCGGGGTTGTGCATGATATAAATACTTTGTGTGGTGAAGATGGAGCATAGCCAGACTATATGATTTTGTAGGGTAACTTTCTTTGACCATGTTATTTTGAGAAGACATAATTGCTTTGTTA
>NW_021255319.1:0-659 GCF_002162155.2 Triticum dicoccoides | reverse complement strand
GGGGGGGGGACCCCAAAGGCACAATATTGTCTTATCCGTGTGCGGTGCCCCCATCCACTGTTTACTCCTCCGATAGTATTATCGTAGTGCTTAGGCGAAACCCTGTGAGGACCATATAATCAACACCGTCATCACGCCATCGTGCTCACGAAGCTCTCCCTTGACCCTCTGCTGGATCAAGAGTTCAAGGAACGTTATCGAGCTGAATGTGTGCTGAACTCGGAGGTGTCGTACGTTTGATGCTAGATCGATTGGATCGTGAAAACGTTCGACTACATCAACCGCGTTAACCTAACACTTCCGCTTTCGGTCTATGAGGGTACGTGGACACATTCTCCCCCTCTCCTTGCTATGCATCTCCTAGATAGATCCTGCGTGATCGTAGGAAATTTTTTGAAATTGCATACTACGTTCTCCAATACATAAGAACCCCTTGAATCGTACAGAAATACACACAACAATTTTTTTAACAATTTTTAACATGGCTTAAAATAATATGAATATGTTAGCAACTTAGTGTAGTATTGGACAACTGCGTATAGGGCCTAGTCGAGTATTGTTATGGTAGTAGAAGTTGAGCCTCAAATGATCCATTCTGCTCATTGTGTAGTCATTGTGTGTCATTTGGTGGTTGGGCTACAAAGCAGGCAAAAAAAAAA
>NW_021255318.1:0-391 GCF_002162155.2 Triticum dicoccoides | reverse complement strand
TAAAAATTCGAAAATGACTGATTAAAGAGTATGAATTACCGGGAAGAATTAGAAGAACCAATAAGCTAGAGGGGATTTAGATGCAAAAGAACAAAGAGATCATGAGCTGATTAAAGAACACTTGAACGAAGCACCAGGATAAATAGAGAATGATAAATGGAATGATGGCCTCCAGTGAAAAGAAATGGGAAAACAACTTCTGACATACTCCGGATGGGTATGAAAAGGAATATCTGACAAATGGAATAATTCGAGAGGATAACATGAAGCTAGAACCACGAAACTTTGAGAGAACGGACAAGATTTAGAGGGAAAAAATTCTTCTTTGGTTTTCAAATGACGATGGAAAACACCACCAAAAATTGTTGAAATACTCCGGGATAATGAAAAG
>NW_021255317.1:0-1147 GCF_002162155.2 Triticum dicoccoides | reverse complement strand
GTTAATCAAGGAAAGCACTCCGGGACCCCAAAACAGTGAGTAATAGTCCATGAAACGGGCCAGAATCGGCCAAAACTGCGAGTGCCACAAAACGAGCCCGAATCGGCCGAAACTGCGAGTGTTGATGATCGACACGTGAACGCACCCCGGGGTTTGTTAATTGCGCAAGTCACACCGGGACCCCAAACAGTGAGTAATAGTCCACGAAACGGGCCAGAATCGGCCACAACTATGAGTGTTCATGACCGGCACGTAAACGCATTTTGGGGTTCAACAACTATGGAAATCGCTTCGGGACCCCTAAATGTTGAGTAATAGTCCTCGAATCGCGTCAGAATTGGCCCAAACTGTGAGTGTTGAGGACAGACACGCAAACGCACCCCGAGAATTGTCAATCATGGAAATCGCTCTGGGACGCCAAAATTGTGAATAATCATGCACGAAATGGACCAGAGTCGACCAAATTTGTGTGTTGATGACTGACATGTAAACGCACCACGGAGTTCGTCAATCGTGGAAATCACTGCGGGACGGCCAAAACTAATTAATAGTGCAAGAAACGGGCCAAAATCGGCCCAAACTGCGATTGTTGATGATCGACACGTAAGCGCACCATGGGGTTCAACAACCATGGAAATCGCTTTGGGGCCCCAAAACGGTGAGTAATAGTCGACGAAACGGGCCAGAAGCGGCCCAAAATGCGAGTGTTGCTAACCGACACATAAACGCACCCGGTGTTCGTCAATCATGGAAATCACACCGGGACGCCAAAACAGAGTAATAGTCCAAGAAACGGGCCAGAATTGGCAAAAGCTATGAATGTTGATGACAGACACGTAAGTGCACCTTGGAGTTCAACAACCATGGAAATCGCTCTGGGACCCCAAAGCGGCGAGTAATAGTGCACGAAACGGACCAGAATCGGCCAAAATTATGAGTGTTGATGACCGAAACGTAAACGCACAACGGGGTTCGTAAATTGTGGAAATCACTCCAGGACCCCCGAAACTAAGTAATAGTCCAAGAAATGGGCCAAAAATCGGCCCAAACTGCGATTGTTGATGACATACATGTAAGCGCACCTTGGGGTTCAACAACTATGGAAATCTCTTCGGGACCCCAAAACGGTGAGTAATAGTCCACGAAA
>NW_021255316.1:0-732 GCF_002162155.2 Triticum dicoccoides | reverse complement strand
TCGGGACCCCAAAACGGTGAGTAATAGTTCATGAAACGGGTCAGAATTGGCCAAAACTATGAGTGTTGACGATGGACACGTTAATGCACTCCTAGGATCGTCAATCATGGAAATGGCTCTGGGACCCAAAACGGTGAGTAATAGTGCACGAAACGGACCAGATTTGGCCGAAATTGAGAGTGTTGATGACCACACATAAACGCACCCCGAGATTTGCTAATCGTGGAAATCACTTCGGGACCCCAAAACTAAGTATAGTCCAAAAAACGGGCCAGAATCGACCCAAACTACGAGTTTTGAACACCCACACATAGCACACCTTGGGGTTCGACAACCATGGAAAGCATTTTGCGACCCCAGAACGGTGAGTAATAGTCCATGAAAGAGGCCAGAATCAGACAAACCTAGGATTATTGATGACCGACACGTAAACTCACTCAGGGGTTCGTTAATCGTGGAAATCACTCTAGGACCCCAAAATAGTGAGTAATAGTCCACGAAACGGGTCAGAATCGAGCAAAACTGCGAGTGTTGACGACCGACATGTAAGCGCACCTTGGGGTTGAACGACTGTGGAAATCGCTTCGGGGCCCCAAAACGGTGAGTAATAGTCCACGAAACGGGTCAGAATTGGCCAAAACTATGAGTGTTGATGACGAACACGTAAATGCACTCCTGGGATCGTTAGTCATGGAAATCGCTCTGGGACCTAGAACAGTGAGTAATAGTGCA
>NW_021255315.1:0-564 GCF_002162155.2 Triticum dicoccoides | reverse complement strand
GGAAATGTTCATCACATATTTGAATTACTTATAAAAAATAATAATGTATTCAAATTTCATGTCTCAAAAAAGAAACAAAAAATGTTTAGCTCATCTCTGAAAAATCGCGATGGATAAAAAGTTATATTCATGTCATAAAGTTAAATTGAATGATAGAAAAACTCAACTGAAAAATGAAAAAGAAAATGATCAGGAAAAGGAAAATATGGATAAAGTCTAACAAGATGAAATAAAAAAAGTTGTAAAACAGAAGTAAAATGGAAAAAGGATAACCATAGCTCCCGCGCTTAGGGAATTCGCCGACTATCCTTGGCATGATTCTTTGAGTAAGATTTATCGTGATCCTTCTACCGAGCCCTACCTTTTCTACAATGTAGTAGCTGAACATGCATGCATTTTATTTTAAAAATTTGTAGGACATGTATAAATTTTACTCTTTCCTAACATGGCTCATATCATGTTGATGCCTTTTCTAAGTTTTGGACATTGGACTTTGTTCAGCTCAGAGAGATAGAGAGAGAGCATGATAAAACTCGCCTCTCTCTCTCTCTCTCTCTCTCTCTC
>NW_021255314.1:0-1464 GCF_002162155.2 Triticum dicoccoides | reverse complement strand
TTCTTTGCACTCATCAATGGAAATTGTCATGGCTTTGAGAGACTCATTGATATCATGCTTAGGTAGAATAGATCTAAGTTTCAAAGAATCAACATCAAGAGAAATTCTATCCACGTTCCTAGCCAATTCATCAATCTTAAGCAATTTTTCTTCAATCAAAGCATTGAAACTCTTTTGCGAACTAATAAATTCTTTAATACTAGATTCAAAATCAGATGGCATATTATTATAATTTCCATAAGAATTGTTGTAGGAATTACCATAATTATTAGAGGAATTACTAGGAAACGGCCTAGAATTAAAATTACCTCTATACGCGTTGTTACCAAAATTGTTCCTACCAACAAAATTCACATCCGTAGATTCATTATTATTCTCAATCAAAGTAGACAAAGGCATATCATTAGGATCAGTAGGAGCACTTTTATTAGCAAATAATTTCATAAGTTCATCCATCTTTCCACTCAAAACATTAATCTCTTCAATTGCATGCACCTTTTTACTAGTAGATCTTTCAGTGTGCCATTGAGAATAATTAACCATAACATTATCTAGGAGTTTAGTAGCTTCTCCATAAAAGTGCCTCCCGCGGCCAAATCTAAAAGATTTCTAGAAGCAAAATTCAACCCGGCATAAAAATTTCGTATAATCATCCATATATTCAAACCATGTGTAGGGCACTTACGTATCACTAATTTCATCCTCTCCCAAGATTGTGCAACATGCTCATGATCAAGTTGCTTAAAATTCATAATATCGTTTCTAAGAGAGATGATCTTAGTAGGAGGAAACTAATTAGAGATAAAATCATCTTTGCACTTATTCAATGAATCAATACTATTTTTAGGCAAAGACGAAAACCAAGCTTTAGCACGATCTCTAAGTGAAAATGGAAATAGCTTAAGTTTAAGAATATCATTATCCACATCTTTCTTATTTTGCATATCACACAAATAAACAAAGTTGTTTAGATGGGTAGCGGCATCTTCACTAGGAAGGCCAGAAAACAGATCTTTCATGACAAGATTCAGCAAAGCAGTATTAATTTCACAAGATTCAACATCGGTAAGAGAGGAGCAATCGGAATGCTAATAAAATCATTATTGTTGGTATTGGCAAAGTCACACAATTTAGTATTATCTTGAGCCAACGTGACAAGAAAGCAATCCAACACACAAGCAAACAAGCGAAGAAAAAGCGAATGGAAAGAGAGGGCGGATAAAATGGCAAGGGTGAAGTGGGGGAGAGGAAAACAAGAGGAACATGGCAAATAATGTAAGGTAAGAGTTGTGATGGGTACTTGGTATGTCTTGACTTGGCGTAGATCTCCCCGGCAACGGCACCAGAAATCCTTCTTTCTACCTCTTGAGCACTGCGTTTGTTTTCCCTTGAAGAGGAAAGGGTGATGCAGCAAAGCAGCGTAAGTATTTCCCTCAGTTTTTGAGAACCAAGGTATCAATCCAG
>NW_021255313.1:0-486 GCF_002162155.2 Triticum dicoccoides | reverse complement strand
GTTTTGCTTCCCCCACGGAGCTTGTTATCTACTTTCCTTCATCTATTTCTTTACCATGGTTGTGAGTCTTCCTCTGGCCTCGTCCTCAGCATCGCCTTCTCCTTCTTTGAGCTCCCTTTCCACATGGAGGTGCGATCGGAGGACTAGATTGGCTAACCAAAAATAGAAGAACAAGTAATCAAGATCGTCAAATATACTTTGTGTGTGTGTGTGAGGTGACCTAGACAATCAATCAATTGTGTAAAGCAGTGGAAGCAACACTTAATCAGTCTAGCTAATTGAAAGTTCATTAGTTTCACCAATCAAACCACAAAGAGTTTGCTGTTTTTTCTGAACTCTTCCGTAAGTTTAATGTTTCAGAAGTTGAAACTTACAATAATACTTTACTATACATACTATAATGATTCATGGCTTGGTTTCTTACATTTTCGAGTGATTTTAAGTGACACACAAAGCGCATAACCTTCCCTAGTTGTAGGCACTGGC
>NW_021255312.1:0-2149 GCF_002162155.2 Triticum dicoccoides | reverse complement strand
GATGGTGGTGGAGGACCGCCGCGGGTGGCGCCGGCAGCGAGGGCAGTGTGCATGGCCCGAGTCTTGACTTGCTTCATTCGACGCTCCTCTAACCGGAGGTAGACCACGAACTTGGTGAAGGAGGGCTGGGGGATGAGCGTGAGGTTCACCACGGCGTCGCCGAAGTCCTCGTTGAGGCCTGCGGTGAGCATGTTGAGGAGGAGATCGTCATCGATCTTTGCGTCGATATCACGGAGCTCGTCAGCGAGACTCTTGGGAGGGAGAAAGTAGTCGTTGATAATCCCCAAGTGCAGGGAATCATCGTAGCAATTTCCAAAGGTGGAAGTGATAAGTATGGAGTGTCGAACCCACAAGGACCTAAAGGTAAGATCAAAATTCTCTCAAGCCCAATCTGCCACTAAAACGACTCTACGTACACCGAACGTTTGCTTCCAACTAGAAACGAGAAATAAAACTACGTCGTGGGTATGCAGAGGATAACTTTGCATGATATCGGAGAGCTAAAATGTAAAAGTAGGTGCTGTTATCATAAAGTTAGAATATATTACTAAATATTATAAATAGCGAGTGTGGAGTAATGATGGATCGGTGTGCGGAATTGTCCTAGGCAATTGTTAATAAGACCGGTAATCACTATTGCAATTTCATATGAGGGAGAGGCATAATCTAACATACTTTCTCATCTTGGATCATATGCACTTATGATTGGAACTCTAGCAAGCATCCGCAACTACTAAAGATCATTAAGGTAAAAACCAACTATAGCATTAACATTTCAAGTCCCCTTCATTCCCATACGCCGTGACCCACTTATCCGTGTTTATGCTTCTGTCACTCAAGCGATGCAGACAATAAGTAAACCATGGACATATTGCAACACCCTACAGTGGGAATCCCTCACGCTTACGCGACACGGAGGGCACAATAGGACATCACCAAAATAAAACATACAACTCGTACCAATCTAGATCATCAATCAACCCAAGGACAAAAGATATCTACTCAAAACATCATAGGATGGCAACACATCATTGGATCATAATATGTGGCATAAAGCACCATGTTCAAGTAGGGATTACAGCGGGGTGCGGGAGAGTGGACCGCGTAAAAGAGATGAGGATGGTAATGGTGATGGTGATGTTGATGAAGACGATCATCGCGGCGATGATTCCCCTCCCGATGGCCCTCCGGTGCCATTGAGAGAGAGGAGGAGAGGTTCTCCCCCTTATGCTTCCTCCTCCATGGCTTCCCCCTGGATGGGGAGAGGTCCCCACTCTGGTCATTGGCCTTCATGGCGATGATGGCCCCTCCGAGATCCTTCCCCATGTCGTCCGGTGATGATGGTCCCCTCCGACAGGGTGCCAGAGAGGGCCTAGATTGATTTCTCGTGGCTACAGAGGCTTGCGGCGGCGGAACTTCCGATCTAGGTTAATTTTTGGAGGTTTGGGTATTTATAGGAGAGGTTGGCGCCGAGAACAAGTTAGGGGCCCCACGGGTAGTCCACGAGGCACAGGGCGCGCCCAGGGAGGGTGGACGCGCCCCCCACCCTTGTGGGGCCCACGGGACTCCCCTCCGGTTGATTTTTGTTCCAGTATATTTTATATTTTGTTGAAAAATTCTCCGTTGATTTTTAGCGCATTTCGAGAACTTTTATTTTTGCACAAAAACAACACCATGGTAGTTCTGCTGAAAACAACGTCAGTCCGGGTTAGTTCTAACCAAATCATACCAAAATCATATAAAACAATAGTAAACATGGCATGAATATTTCATAAATTATAAATACGTTGAAGACGTATCAGCATCCCCAAGCTTAATTCCTACTCGCCCTCGAGTAGGAAATGATAAAAGAAATAATTTATGAAGTGTGAATGCTAGCAAGTTTTAAGTTTGATCAATGATAGTTTCAAACACTTTTTATATCATCATTATATATCATAACAGTAGCTCATCTCATAAAACTTTTCATGATCAAGTAACAAGCTATTCACATGTTAAAATATAGATCATAAACTTTCTTGAAAACTAACAAACAGTGCTCTTAGTCATCAAACAACTGCAATTCATCTTATTTTCAGGGTCTATGTAAGAGCTTTGATTTAGCAAATCCCACATACTCAACTATCATATAGTCTCTCACCATTGTTAA
>NW_021255311.1:0-514 GCF_002162155.2 Triticum dicoccoides | reverse complement strand
TCCAGTTTTTGCCGTGACCCTCTCTACTCTTTCGCACATGCTATGCGGGTGAAATTATGATACCATGCCAAGTTTCAACATTTTCAGAGTTCATTTTGTAGTGATTTTCAATTTCACGGTCATTTAGCTCTCTAAACAATTAGGTAAATGACCGAAAAATAACAAATGATGTCAGAACATGTTGGAAATTGATGACGTCGCTTTGAATGCTGCATACGGAACACAAAAGAAGTTCGAAGTTCAAATAAGTTTAAAAAACATTGAAGTGGCCGTGTAACAGATGAGATCTCGTCCGAAACCCTGATACTCCGAAAGAGTTTGTCCAGTTTGTACATGAAGTGCATCCAGTTTTTGCCGTGACCCTCTCTACTCTTTCGCACATGCTATGCGGGTGAAATGATGATACCATGCCAAGTTTCAACATTTTCAGAATTCATTTTGTAGTGATTTTCAATTTCACGATCATTTAGCTCTCTAAACAATTAGGTAAATGACCAAAAAACAACAAATGATG
>NW_021255310.1:0-655 GCF_002162155.2 Triticum dicoccoides | reverse complement strand
TTTAAACTTATTTTCTAAAAGAGAGATGGGTAAGAAACATGTAGAAAATCTGATCAGAATGATATAAAATTTCATGATGCAAGGATACGCACATCCTTCTTAGAATGGAGTTGAGATTCTTTTGCTGGACTGGAGCGGACTAGTTCTTTGGCCAGTGGGAGTGGGGTTTCTCGTTGCTGGAGCAGTATCTATGAAAAATGGAGTTGGTTTATTATCTCCTGGCATTTGGATCTTTTGCAAAGACCTGGTTTGTAACCCTTCAGATTCTAACATAGCCGTCTTCCCCTTGCATGCCTTATATAGAAGAATGGTGATTCAGTTTAGAAAATGCTACAACAGAGATGGAATAAGTATTGAAGAACTGAAAGGCATGACATATTGACATGTATTTCCTCCATCCGGAAATAAATGGATGGTTCTAGTTTTATTTCAGTTCTAGATACATTCAGTTTTATCCATTTCTGCGACATGTAATCCGGGCGGAGGGAGTATGATGTAAGAGCTAGGGATATGATAGGACAACACAGTAAAAAAAACACTAAAAAACCCACTGCAGAACCAAAGTATTCAAACCCACTGATATGATATAGTACACTCATGCAGCTCAGGATGCAAAACTACCAGGCAGTTTTCCTTACAAAAATCAACATTGTGG
>NW_021255309.1:0-1728 GCF_002162155.2 Triticum dicoccoides | reverse complement strand
AGGGTCCCGATCTTTCGATGAGATGATAACTATCGATTTGGTGGAGACGACTTTGACGATCCGACTACAAACGTGCACGACGTTGCGCCTTAGCAATCGCTAAACCAATCTCCTGAGGTTACTGACGATGCCGGAAGCACGGTCAGCCTGACCACGAAGGTCTATTCCTGCAAGCAATCGAAGAACGAGCAAGAATATGATAAAGCAACCTGAATATTGCAAATATATATGAGGTATTGATAATGGTGGGGATCCGTAAGCGGTCTTGGTCTGGTCGTTGGACACAAACGAAGTACACGAAGTTGCAATGGCTAACTTTTAACTAAACAAATCCCAAGGAAAAGCTACTAGATGGATCTACTTATATAGGAGCAAGGGGTGGCGGCCAAGGAGGTGGGAGGACGTCCCAAGGCAGCCTAAAACTAAGTCTAGGTCGTACAAGGCCAATGGGCCCAAGTGGAGGTGATGTAACACCTTTGGACTTGTAGTTTGACTCGGATTCTGCTGCAGCATCAGATTGTTTCATCCACAACTCAACGCTCCGGACGAATTTGAAGGTGATTCCACTTGGGTTGGAAAGTGCACGAAATCTAGTTTCCAAAAAAAAAAGAATCACCCAATTCGGAGTCCGTATGAAAAACTTGTGTGCGTTTTGAGTCAGGTGTGTCTATGCAGTCCGAATCTGAATCCAGAACGTGAGAGACTTGGACTCTATCTTCTCTTGGGCCAAAAGTGACGTGAGAGAACTTTTTGGACAGCAAATAAACATCTCTTTCTTCCTTATCTTCATATGTGGATTGTACAAATGTCCCATACACCTGCAATTAGACAAAACACAAAAGTGTGTGAAGTATTTTTGTTCTGGATAACACAAATAGATTATTGAATAGTTTGCACTAGAAATCACCTGACAAATATGCATATATGCAATATTTTTGGTCATATCCAAGGTAGTCATGTCCTCGTCATTTAGACTTTGGGTTTTGTTTAGATTAAAAGTTCGCCATAGCTGCAACTTCGCGTACTTCGTTTGTGTTCAACGACCAGACAAAGGCGTCACAGAACCCCACCTTGATCAATAAAGCTTTCATCTTATATTCGCAATATCCAGATTGCAATCTTAGTTTCTTGCTTGTTCTTCGTTTGCTCGCAGGAAACAGACCCTCATGGTCAGGTTGATCGTGCTCCGGCGTGGTCAATAACCTCTCGGAGTTGGTTTAGCGATTGCTAAGGCGCGACGTCCTCGCACGTTCGTAGTCGGATCGTCAAAGTCGACTTCCACCAAAGCGAAATCCACCATCTCATCGAAAGACGGGACACCTTTGCCTCTATCAAGTGGTATCAGATTTCCAGATTGCTCGGTGAGATTTTACAGTTTTTTAGTAGTTTAGATCGAGTCTGTTCTTCATACCTATAGTCCACGAAAAAGCCACAAAAAAAATTAGGGTTAGTTCATCATATCCGAACCAATCTGAGCCTTTGCATAATCTTTTTAGGGTTTTGCTTTGTTGAATTTGCGGTTGCATCGTCGTGTCTAGTTGCTGGTCTTAGAGTCTAGTCTTTTAGAGTTTCGAGTTCTGGTCATAAGTTGTCACGCCGCCGCCGCACCATCATCATCACCCCTGCCATCTACCACCACCGCTTATCCGCCACCGCTTCGAATCCGTATCCATATACCACCACAGCTGTCATATACCACCACCGCTGCCATCTACCACCATATATCCA
>NW_021255308.1:0-1003 GCF_002162155.2 Triticum dicoccoides | reverse complement strand
CTCATATTGAGAAACCACATTTTTCTGTTAGGACAAAGAATCATGCTAAAGCTTCAGTTGTTATTCGTAAGAGTTATACTAGAACACCTACACCCCCTAAAGAAATTAAAGTTGAGCCTAGTGTTGCTATTGTTAAAGATCTCTTGGTCGATAATATTGAAGGGCATGTTATTTACTTTTGTGATGAAGCTGCTAGAATTGCAAGACCTGATACAAAAGATAAACATAGACCTATTGTTGGCATGCCTGTTGTTTCTGTTAAAATAGGATATCATTGCTATCATGGCTTATGCGATGTGGGTGCTAGTGTGAGTGCAATTCCTTTTACTTTATATCAAGAAATTATGAATCATATTGCACCTGCTGAGATAGAAGATATTGATGTTACTATTAAGCGTGCCAATAGAAATACTATTTCACCAATTGGGATTGTTAGAGATGTTGAAGTCTTGTGTGGGAAAATAAAATACCCTACTGATTTTCTTATTCTTGGTTCCCCACAAGAAGGTTTTTGTCCCATTATATTTGGTAGACCTTTCTTGAACACTGTCAATGCTAAGATAGACTGTGAGAAAGAAATTGTTACTCGAAGTTTTGGGGATGTGTCTCATGATTTCAATTTCTCTAAATTTCGTAGACAACCCCATGATAAAGAATTGCCGAGTAAGGATGAAATTATTGGTCTTGCTTCTATTGTCGTACCTCCCACCGATCCTTTAGAACAATATTTGCTAGACCATGAGAATGATATGTTTATGAATGAAAGAAAGGAATTAGATGAAATATTCTTTAACCAAATGCCTGTTTTGAAACACAACTTGCCTGTTGAAATCCTCGGGGATCCTCCTCCACCAAGGGTGAACCCATGTTTGAGCTTAAACAATTACTTGATACTTTGAAATATGCTTATCTTGATGCGATAAAGATATATCTTGTTATTATTAGTGCTAACCTTTTAGAGCATGAAGAAAAGAAATTATTGAAAGCTCTGAAGAAGCACCGT
>NW_021255307.1:0-1282 GCF_002162155.2 Triticum dicoccoides | reverse complement strand
AAGATTGGGAACTCGACGAAGGTAAGGAGTCAGGTACAAACCTCAAGTTTGAATGTGTTAAATCTTTTATGGATATCGATGCTTTTCATGAATTTAGCACTAAATATGGACTTGACTCTGAGATAGTAGCTTCTTTCTACGAATCATTTGCTACTCATGTTGATCTCCCTAAGGAGAAGTGATTTAAATATCATCCTCCCATTGAAGTGAAAGTAGTGGAACCTATTAAAGTTGAATAAGAAACTATTACTTATAATGTTGATCCTATTGTTCCTACTGCTCATATTGAGAAACCACATTTTTCTGTTAGGACAAAGAATCATGCTAAAGCTTCAGTTGTTATTCGTAAGAGTTATACTAGAACACCTACACCCCCTAAAGAAATTAAAGTTGAGCCTAGTGTTGCTATTGTTAAAGATCTCTTGGTCGATAATATTGAAGGGCATGTTATTTACTTTTGTGATGAAGCTGCTAGAATTGCAAGACCTGGTACAAAAGATAAACATAGACCTATTGTTGGCATGCCTGTTGTTTCTGTTAAAATAGGATATCATTGCTATCATGGCTTATGCGATGTGGGTGCTAGTGTGAGTGCAATTCCTTTTACTTTATATCAAGAAATTATGAATGATATTGCACCTGCTGAGATAGAAGATATTGATGTTACTATTAAGCATGCCAATAGAAATACTATTTCACCAATTGGGATTGTTAGAGATGTTGAAGTCTTGTGTGGGAAAATAAAATACCCTACTGATTTTCTTATTCTTGGTTCCCCACAAGAAGGTTTTTGTCCCATTATATTTGGTAGACCTTTCTTGAACACTGTCAATGCTAAGATAGACTGTGAGAAAGAAATTGTTACTCGAAGTTTTGGGGATGTGTCTCATGATTTCAATTTCTCTAAATTTCGTAGACAACCCCATGATAAAGAATTGCCGAGTAAGGATGAAATTATTGGTCTTGCTTCTATTGTCGTACCTCCCACCGATCCTTTAGAACAATATTTGCTAGACCATGAGAATGATATGTTTATGAATGAAAGAAAGGAATTAGATGAAATATTCTTTAACCAAATGCCTGTTTTGAAACACAACTTGCCTGTTGAAATCCTCGGGGATCCTCCTCCACCAAGGGTGAACCCATGTTTGAGCTTAAACAATTACTTGATACTTTGAAATATGCTTATCTTGATGCGATAAAGATATATCTTGTTATTATTAGTGCTAACCTTTTAGAGCATGAAGAAAAGAAATTATTGAAAGCTCTGAAGAAGCACCGT
>NW_021255306.1:0-1862 GCF_002162155.2 Triticum dicoccoides | reverse complement strand
ACCCAAAGTCTTCGGCTGAAGACATACATTTTTAGGGGTCGACTTTCATCGTAAATATCAAACTCCTCATTGACTTATAGAGCCTATGTACACTTACAAACATATTAGTCCCTTAACCTATAAGTCTTCAATACACCAAAATCACTAAGGGGCACTAGATGCACTTACAATCCCCCCTTTTTTGTGATTGATGACAAATAGGTTAAGTTTCCAACGGGGATAAACATCTCAATTGAAAGTGCTCAATATTGTGGAATTTGATTGCAAGATATAGGAGAACTCCCCCTGAAGATGTGCATATGTGAGGAATCTACTTTCAAAAAGCAATGCACATTTAGAGTTATATCATGGAGAGCCCCCCCTATATCTTGTAATTCATACGCGCATTTAACATATCGAATGAAGAATTTGAAATGCGTGATGAAATATGGTGACTGATGTAATTTAGCATGCGTGCATTAACATATATGAGGAAATAGCATGTAAAAAACAAAGCAAAAGTATCGGGCCACCATCGGACTTCATTTTACAACTCGATCCAACAAATACTTCAGAAGAGCGAGAGTTGTAACTTAGCAAAAAAACGCCCATATATAGACCCGCTTGAAGACTAACTCAAATTTCTCCCCCTTTGTCATCAAATGACCAAAAGGGACAAAAAGTGAGGACTAACGCCCCTGAATAATAACATCATGATGTCTATGGAGGAGAGCAAGCGTTGTTGGGCTCGTCCAGTGTAGTAGGGCCTGCTACAGTGTCGTCCAAATCTTCATCTTCGTCCGTCTCATAAGATGAAGAATATGAACTGATGACCAGCGGAGGAACTTTGACCTTCTTGAATTTCTTCGAAGGTGGCTGAGACCAGTCAAAGTCCTATTGGAAGTCCATCTTCTTGAGTTCATTATTGGTGTAGACATGTGAAAGAATAGCCCAGGTGCGGTCGAAGACTTGATGCATATAATAGTGATTCTTCTTCATAGTATTTTGAGTGACTGTCATGCTGTGAAGAATAGCACCAAACTGACGCTTGACCCACTTGTGATTTCTGTCCACCTTCTGATGAAGACTTAGAAGAAGCTCACGATCGTGTGGGATTTCGGGTTCCGGCAGACCCTTGAGGTTCGAACTCTAGGGTGCACACGAAGATCTTTCCCCTACCAACTCATGTCTCGAAGCCTCGCAAGGAATCTAGGATAGAAAGAAGAACACACCAGGGACACGAGGTTTATACTGGTTCGGGCCACCATTGTGGTGTAATACCCTACTCCAGTGTGTGGTGTGGTGGATTGCCTCAGGGGCTGATGATGAACAATACAAAGGGAGAGCAGCCTCGCGAGGGGCTGTTCATGAGCTGGTGCGATGAACTACTTGGGTGAGTTCAGTCGCCTCTCTCTCTCTAGTCTACCCGAAATCTAGATCCGATCCCCTTATTCTATGGTGGCCAGCCCTATTTATAGAGGGAGGCCCCGGGCCTCTTCCCAAATAATGAGCGGGAAGGGCGCCAACAATTGGTCATTTTGAAGGGGAACATCTAGTACACTTATCCTGACTAAAGTTGGTCTTCGACTGCCAAAGACCCTGATGGTGACGCCGTCCTAGGCTCCACAGTGACCTCCATCCTGCCGTCCTGCTGGTCTTGGTCTTGTTGCACCGAAGCGGGAACCTTTGCCTGATGCCTTGGCCTATGCTTGTCTCCTTTGCACCGAAGGGGAAACAAGGACACTGCGCAGGCCCGCGCCAGCCTGGCGCCCGCCTGGTCTCGATCGTCATGGCTTGTGTCACGGGCACCACGCGAGGTACCCTACCTTCATCTATCCGCCTCCTCACGAGCCCACCTGATGAGGCTGCTCCTGAGGAAGCTT
>NW_021255305.1:0-865 GCF_002162155.2 Triticum dicoccoides | reverse complement strand
TCGTCGTATATCTTTCTTGAGGATCAATCCAACACAACCGAACTACCAAATCTTGTAAACCTCTTTGCCTATATAACATGCAACGCGTCCCTGCCAGAAGTATACGCTTCATCCAATCTTTCATGGTATTCAGAGCCAACTTCCTCTCCAACATCCAAACCTAGTCATGGCTAGCTCCAGCTCCGCCGCCGCCGCTTTTGCCCTCATTCCCATCGCTGACAAGCTGCACCGGGGCAACTACCTGGTCTGGCGCGCGCAAGCCCTAGCCACGCGGAGCGCAGCTGATTGATCACCTCAACCCTGATCACCCGTTCCCGAAGCCCAAGCTTGCCGATAAAGACGGTAAGCCGACAGATGTGCCAAACCCGGCGTATGTTGTCACCCTGGCGCAAGACTCGCAGGTGCTGAGCTTCATCTTCAACTCGATCTCGCCACCTGTGATGATCTAAGTCGCCCACTGCACCAAGGCCGCCGCGGCATGGACCGCCATCAGGGAGATGTTCCTTTCCCAGACGCAGGCCAACATCGTCAACACGCGGATCGCCCTCTCCACCACCAAAAAGGGCACCGCGACCATCGCCGACTACATCGGGCACATGAAAGCGCTGGGCGACGAGATGGCTTCAGCAGGCAAGCCGCTCGACGATGATGACATGGTCTCCTACATCCTCGCCGGACTAGACTACGACTACATCTCGTTTGTCTCGTCCATCTGCGCCGCGAGGACTGAACCAATCAAGTTAGCTGAACTTTACTCTTAGTTGATCGATTTTGAAAAGCGTCTTGCTATGTTCGAAGGTGGCAACCACTCCTCCCAGTCCTCGGCAAATACCATCTCTCGTGGCCGTGGTGGTTTTGGCCGTGG
>NW_021255304.1:0-405 GCF_002162155.2 Triticum dicoccoides | reverse complement strand
TCATGCCAAACGGAGTGAATTTATTGAATATTTCCCCTATGTGATCAAGTACATAAAGGGCAAGGAAAATGTAGTTGTGGATGCACTTTCACGCATATGCACACTTGTCACTAAACTTGATTTGAATGTTATTGGCTTTGAGCACATAAAAGACTTGTATGCGAATGACCCTTCCTTTGCTAATCCTTATGCTAAATGTTTGACGCATACATCTTGGAACGATATTACATCAAGGATGATTATCTTATGAGAGCTAACAAACTTTGCATTGCCGAGTCTTCTCTTCGTTTGCTCCTTTTGCAAGAGGCTCATGGAGGCGGACTCATGGGACACTTTGGACACGAAAAGACATTCGCCACGCTCTCCAAGAACTACTTTTGGCCCAAGATGTTACGCGACGTCTCA
>NW_021255303.1:0-1104 GCF_002162155.2 Triticum dicoccoides | reverse complement strand
TCTAGGGCATATTTCCAACAGTCTCCCACTTGCACTAGAGTCACCAATCTAGTTACATTGTGATGAATCGAACACCCATAGAGTTCTGGTGTTGATCATGTTTTGCACGCGAGAGAGGTTTAGTCAGCGGATCTGCGACATTCAGATCCGTGTGCACTTTGCAAATCTCTATGTCTCCATCTTGAACATTTTCACGGATGGAGTTGAAACGACGCTTGATGTGCCTGGTCTTCTTGTGAAACCTGGGCTCCTTGGCGAGGGCAATAGCTCCAGTGTTGTCACAGAAGAGTTTGATCGGCCCCGACGCATTGGGTATGACTCCTAGGTCGGTGATGAACTCCTTCACCCAAATCGCTTCATGCGCTGCCTCCGAGGCTGCCATGTACTCCGCTTCACACGTAGATCCCGCCACGACGCTCTGCTTGCAGCTGCACCAGCTTACTGCTCCACCATTCAACATATACACGTATCCAGTTTCTGACTTAGAGTCATCCAGATCTGAGTCGAAGCTAGCGTCGACGTAACCCTTTACGACGAGCTCTTCGTCTCTTCCATAAACGAGAAACATGTCCTTCGTCCTTTTCAGGTACTTCAGGATATTCTTGACCGATGTCCAGTGTTCCTTGCCGGGATTACTTTGGTATCTTGCTACCAAACTTACAGCAAGATTTACATCGGGTCTGGTACACAGCATGGCATACATAATAGATCCTATGGCTGAAGCATAGGGGATGACACTCATCTCTTCTTTATCTTTTGCCGTGGTCGGTGACTGAGCCGAGCTCAATCTCACACCTTGTAACATAGGCAAGAACCCCTTCTTGGACTGATCCATTTTGAACCTCTTCAAAATCTTATCAAGGTATGTGCTTTGTGAAAGACCTATGAGGCGTCTCGATCTATCTCTATAGATCTTGATGCCTAATATATAAGCAGCTTCTCCAAGGTCCTTCATTGAAAAACACTTATTCAAGTAGGCCTTAATGCTGTCCAGAAATTCTATATTATTTCCCATCAAGAGTATGTCATCTACATATAATATGAGAAATGCTACAGAGCTCCCACTCACTTTCTTGTAAACGCAGGCTTCTCCATAAGTCTGCA
>NW_021255302.1:0-578 GCF_002162155.2 Triticum dicoccoides | reverse complement strand
GCAAAAAGAATTATTCAATTTGGATCTAAAACATAAAAATTATAACCAATCTAAAACAGAAACTACTCTGAAACTAAAACAGAAAAAAACACTACGATTGGTTAAAGGCCACGTGGCGCTACGTGGCTGGACTACAGCGGTGTCCGAAAAGAGCTAGCGGATGGACGATCTAACCATAATAGAAAATGGTTCGGCGAAAATAAAAAAAAAGATCCAATCTAAAGCGTCTGATGCAGATCTAATGGTGGAGGGGGAGTGGAGAGCTCACCGCGGTGGTAGACGGTGGCGTGGGCTTCAGGCGTCGTCGGCGAGGCATCTCCGGTGGTCGGCGGCGTCGAAAAACTCCACATGCAGGTGTAGCAGCGCGTGGCGTGCTCAACGGTGGTCTTGGCGTCGGCGGAGGTGGTCGGAGACGGTCAGCGGCGAGCTCGAGGCGGAGACGACGGTCGGTGGTCGTCGGCGTCGGTCCTCCGGAAAAAACAAGGGCACCAGGCGACGTGGTAGAGGGTGGCGCAGCTATTGGTGGTGTCGGGGAAGGTCGGGGGTGAGCATGGGCGGCGGAGTGAGCAACGGCGTGC
>NW_021255301.1:0-578 GCF_002162155.2 Triticum dicoccoides | reverse complement strand
GCAAAAAGAATTATTCAATTTGGATCTAAAACATAAAAATTATAACCAATCTAAAACAGAAACTACTCTGAAACTAAAACAGAAAAAAACACTACGATTGGTTAAAGGCCACGTGGCGCTACGTGGCTGGACTACAGCGGTGTCCGAAAAGAGCTAGCGGATGGACGATCTAACCATAATAGAAAATGGTTTGGCGAAAATAAAAAAAAAGATCTAATCTAAAGCGTCTGATGCAGATCTAATGGTGGAGGGGGAGTGGAGAGCTCACCGCGGTGGTAGACGGTGGCGTGGGCTTCAGGCGTCGTCGGCGAGGCATCTCCGGTGGTCGGCGGCGTCGAAAAACTCCACATGCAGGTGTAGCAGCGCGTGGCGTGCTCAACGGTGGTCTTGGCGTCGGCGGAGGTGGTCGGAGACGGTCAGCGGCGAGCTCGAGGCGGAGACGACGGTCGGTGGTCGTCGGCGTCGGTCCTCCGGAAAAAACAAGGGCACCAGGCGACGTGGTAGAGGGTGGCGCAGCTATTGGTGGTGTCGGGGAAGGTCGGGGGTGAGCATGGGCGGCGGAGTGAGCAACGGCGTGC
>NW_021255300.1:0-1500 GCF_002162155.2 Triticum dicoccoides | reverse complement strand
TCGAATTTGAAAAACGTTCATCGAATCTGAAAAAAGTTCAGTGGATTTGAAAAAAATTCATCAAATTTATAAAAACTTCATCAATTTTGCAAAAAGTACATCCAAATTTAAAAAGGAAAGGAAAAAAGACAAAAAAAGAAAAAGAAAAAAAGCAAAAAAGGAAAGAATAAAAGAAGGGAAACGTTGCTTCTTACGATATTCAGCTTGGTGGCGGGTTGGTAAACGCATGGTAACATGAGGGGGGTCTCTAATTTGATTCACCAGGAGCGCATTGTTTTTAAGATTTAAGAAATGAGAAGAAAAATTAAAAGGGTCGGCCCAACTGGCGGGAGGTGGTGTGCGCTACAGGCGCCTGTTAACAAAATGCACGTTAACCGACGCCTGCAGCGCCGAATAGGATTTGCCCAAAACGAACACAGGAAGCATGCGAGCGAAAACCCGAAAATGGGTCGGGCCATAACTGCGGACGCTTCCAGCGATAGCCAAGTGGGCCAGCCATCATGTCTCTGTCCATCACCATGTGAGGAAAATGATAGCCAAATGGGCCAGCCATCATGTCTCTGTCCATCACCATGTGAGGAAAATGATAGCCAAATGGGCCAGCCATCACGCAAAGGATGATATAACTGATGGGCCACATACACCTAACAAAAGGTCCATGGGCTGTATAGAGTTTCGATGGAGATGAGGTGGCTCTAACCCTAGCCGTGTGTGCGCTAGCTGAGCTGCTCTCATCGAATTTGAAAAATCAATACATTAATTTTGAAAAAAGCTCATTAATTTTAAATAAAATCCATCAACTTTTAAAGGATTTCTTCAACATATATTTTTTATCAATTTTGAAAAAAATATACTTCGTCAAGCCTTAATCCTTGCCAATAACCTTGGCATACGGAAGATCATGGTAGCATCTGATTGCATGTCACTGATCAATAAGGTCAAGGGTTTAGGTTTTGATAAGTCCCCTATTGGAGCCATAGTCCATGATATTAGCAAATGTGCGACAAGGTTTGTATCTTGTACTTTTATTCATGTCAGTCGTACATGTAATGGGGCAGCACATGTTCTGGCGAAATCGGCAGAGCATGATGTTTGGTCCTGCTGGATTAATGAGTTCCCTGATGTAAGTAGGACCATTATATGTAATGAATTAATTATGAATGAACCAAAGGGTGTAGCTGCCCATTACCTAAAAAAAGAAATCTAAACATACCAGTTATACTGCTCGTGAGTAAAGACTTAACCACAAAGGAGTATTGATGCGACAAATGATATGGAGTGAATAAGCTAAAAAATAAAATTGCCATGTATGGCTTTATAATATAAAAAACACACTTGCCTGTTTTTCAGGGAAAGGGAGATTCTATTAATTTAAGGAGGTCAAAGAGTCACACATCGGCGCATCAAACATCTAACTTAGTGTTTTCTGCCTGCTGCCAGTTGGCGCCTAGCACCACCTAAAAAGGGAGGGGCATACGCCTTCGTATGGTTCTCGCGACT
>NW_021255299.1:0-4174 GCF_002162155.2 Triticum dicoccoides | reverse complement strand
TCATTTAAATAAATGGAAGAAGTCATGTCATCTTCTCTCCGGGGTTTTGTGATGAAAAGAATTTGAATTCACGAAGATCAGAAAACCAATATGAAAGTTTGGGAAAGTCCTTTTATTCCCTCTCATTTAACTTTCAAAAAGTTTCGAATTCACTCACTTTCAGTCAATCAATCAAGCAATCAATCAAATCTATCTATTTGTTTATAACATTCCAAAATTTAGAATTTTGGGATGTTACAAACTACCACCCTTAAAATGAATCTCGTCCTCGAGATTCGGAGAGGCTAGAAAGAATAGGTTAGGGTTTGGGGTCTTCTCAAAGTCCATCGATCATCTCCGAGGTCTCGGGTGCTACCACCCTTAGAAACATTGTTACGGTTCCATCAAAACTCATATACTCCATCCTTATCGTTGACAGTGTCAGTCTTCTCAGATATTAAGGATAATCCCTTCTCTGGCTCTTCCGGTAGTGGCATAACCTTTTCCTCACTTCCTTTGTCCTTTCATCTTGGTAAGGTTATCCCGAAACTGGGTCTTCATAGTTGACGGGTCTGACGCCAATGCTAAACAACTATCGATATCTCGTGGTGGTCAACAATTTATGGTTTCTCCTGCAGGAAATGAATCTGGGTTGATCCTCACCGTATAACCTACGGTTGGCAACAACTGCCGTGTACAAGGGAAAAAATACCTATACCTTTCTAAGGTTCAAACAAGGTTTTGATCGTCGTCTCTCCACTATAGGTAAGTCACTCAGATTTACCATCCCATATAGCCAAGCGAATAATAAGAGTAAGTCGGTATGGTGATCAATCCATCCCGCACCCAAATCATTACCATGTATACAGTTTAGCGAATCTCGCATACTAACACTCGGTCAACCTCACAAGCATTGCAGAATTTCTCTTGTCGATGAACCAAGTTCGGATAATCCATGGATTCTGCAAGCCAGACAAACATCTATCGTTCCTTCACAACTCTCAGGTTTTGCGTAAACTCCTATAAAATCGCCTGTCGATAAAATCGTAACTTCTTCTAGGGTTTTTCCTTCAGCAAGAATGTGCTTGCTTCTTCGCAGGTCCGGGGCCTGTGGGTTATGGCCCATCTCATCACTTGCAAATCTTGAACTCATCATCTGGGCAACTGATCATTAGTCCAACTTCCAACTTCCTAGTATTCTTAATCCCATCCAATCGTATGGACTTTCTTCCTTTGGCACCAAACTAGGACATGATTACTCTGACTCATCATGGAGTTTCCATTGATCCATATTTCCAACATCATACCTCCTTTATATCCAATAGCACTTCATCTCTTCATCCTCATGGAATATCCCTCATACCGAGATAAATCTTATACCTATGAAGTCCATATTCCACTTCATGGAACATCATTATCCTTTCCAGGGTCAAGCGTCCTTACAAGGAAATATTGGCCATCTCTGCATGGCACTTCTTCAACTGGGAATCGTGAAACACATCATGACTCCTGACAGTCCTTCGGGTGACTCCAACTTGTTGGTAACTTCTCCCATACGCTCCAATACTTGGTATGGTCCTACAAATCTCGGGGCTAACTGTCCCTTAACTCCCATCCGTTTAACTCCTCGCAGAGGGGTCACACGAAGACATGCTCTATCTCCAATTTCATAGACTACCTCCTTGAGTTTGTGAGTCTACATAACTCTTCTACCTGGACGGAGCTACCTTCAGTCGATTTCGAATAAACTTAACATTCTATTTTGACTCCTTGATCACATTTGGTCCAAACAACTGACGGTCTCCAACTTCATCCCACATACTCTTGGGGCATCACACATATCGAGACAAAACTCGTATCTCATTTTGCCCAAAATCCATGCAGTGGAGTATCTTTATCCTTTCTGGGGTCAAAGGTTCTTACAGGGTACTACCACCCTTAAAATGCACAAATCTTCCATAGACCATATTTCTCTTATCCTCAAAAATGGTCAAAATCCTCCTTCAGAGAGTAGCAACTCATAAAATCCATATCAGTACCAACGAGGCTAACTTTATTAATTCTCAAATCATTACAATCTCCTGTTTTTCCATTACATGCCTCAATTCAATACCTCTATATAAAAGAAAATGTTCTCACTACCACTACTATATTACTTCTGTTACAAACTCAACTATTTATCACAAGTCTCCTTCTCCTTCGGACAACCTCTGGCAAAGTGCCCTGCTCCATTACAACGGAAACACATTACTTCTGACAGGTTTCGAGGTTTCCTCATGATCACATAGCCTCCTTGGGTCCTTTTCTTCCCTCTTGGGCAATCATTGAAGTAGTGCCCTGAATTTTTGCACCTGAAACATGTGATATGACTCAGGTCTTTCTTTGTGGAAATTGGGTTGTTCCTCGAATCCAACCTACTTCTCTTCCTGGACCTTTCCATTCCAATCATGGCTTCTATTTCCCGTGGGTCATATTCTACTTCCTCTGTCGGGAATTCTACTAGATTCCCGTTCATACAATTCTGGGAGATGTGTCCTTCTTCTCCACATGAATAGCATGACTTAGTGCAGGGTCTAATTGGTTCTTCTCTGGGTGTGTCCTCCACCTCTTTCTTCATCACAGGTTCTTCTAAACCTTCCATGGGGGCTCCTTTCATTGCTTCTTCCTTCTGCTGGATGGTTCTTTGTACCAAGGGGTAAATGTGACACTGAGCAGGGTAGTGGGTAGTCCCTTCACACAAGAAACAAGTGATCTGCCTAGCTGGGCATTCTTCAACTGGGTGACTTCCTTCACAATTACGGCATTCATCCTCGTGTTCTTTATGGGTGTGTCCGATGTCTCCACAAATCTTGCATGCACATGGTTTCCTCATATCCTTTCCATAAGGCTTCAACTTCTGGGACACAAACTGTGACTTTAGCAAAGTCAACTTAAATTCTTTCCAAGTGGTTACTCTTTTCCATCCTTTCATGGTTTGGTATATCTTCCACCAAGTAGCAGCACCTCTTTCAAAGCATTGAAGGGCTGGGCCATATCCTTTCCGACTATAGGGTTGTTCTCCATATGATCCTCCATGTTCTGAATCCATCGGTCTGTCTCCAATTGACTCATCGGTCCAGAAAATACAAGCTCATCGCCATTCATCCTCTATTGGGTTCAAGGGTTTGGGGTGAGATAAGAGAGATCAAGAGAGAGGAATGCACACAATACAAGCAAAAGTTTTGAAAAGACAGATTTTTGTTGTGGCTGTCGAAAAAAACATCAAACAAATGACAGCTCACAAACGTCGCATCTAAGGTAGGTATGTAATAGGGGTTTGGTCTTCTAAAGGTCAATGAATCTTCAACGTCTCCAAACTCTTCAACTCTTTGTTCATGCCTCCGATGGCTTCTTCCAATCGTGCTTGTCCTGCTCAAGTTCTTTTGCCAGATCATCTCTGTTGACATGAAGTCTCTCGTGACATCCTTGAATATTCTGGAATTGCATTCCAAACTTCTAGGTTTCAACATCCTTGGCATGAGCCATGGTCATACTGTCCTTTAGTTCCTGACAAATCTCCGGTATCTCGATGTTTTGCTCCTTCATCTTGTCTACTTTCAGCTTCTGGGTCCTGAGTTCTTCACCAATTGCCTTATTGTCAAATATTGCTTCTTGTAGGTCCATCTTAACTTCCTGATGTAACACTCCAGATCCTGGTGAATACACCAGCTAAGGTTAACACTCCAACGTTTGCAGATAGATGCTCCATCAGCTTTCTACCATCCAATCCTTCCATGCATCTGCATGCTTAACTCCGCACGGTGACAATAGCATAGGCGGGCGATAACATCATGGATAGCCGTGTTTTTTTTTATTTTGCTCTTGTCATTTCCATGAGTTAATAACTCCTGCCTTAGGGTTCTCTTGACAAAACTTTGAGTTACTAACTCTCCATGCTCCGGTCTTTCTCCGATACACCTTGATCTCGGTATTGATAACTTCCATAGTCTGCCAGGTTCCATAAAGGTAGCCTTCCTGGGTCATACAAATTTGGGAATTCTTCAGAGCCTTCAAATTCTCCAAGTCTTCGGAGTCTTCAACAGTTGTAGTTTCTATTTACACGGTAAAATCCTCTTCATTCCAAATGGTCTTAGTTGTCCGATATCTTGTCTCCTTGGAGTGGTCTCATCAGTCAAATCTTCGAGTGGTCAAAAGG
>NW_021255298.1:0-629 GCF_002162155.2 Triticum dicoccoides | reverse complement strand
AAAAAAACGTTTGTAAATATCCATACTAAAATTTCTAATGATTTTCTAATTGGAAGGTCCTCTTGCTAAAAAAAAGAGAATGGTGTTGATACCCGACATGCCCTGTTTTGATATACCGCCTCAAATTGATCATGAGGTATAACAACTATATGCCCTGTTGGCTCTATATTATGTTTTGATTTTACAGTTAGCTTGGTGATCTCATATTATTAGCATATATATTATTTTCTCTCCATATTTAAGAACCCTGATTATTTCTTTCTTTATGACACATCTCTCCCTATGTATCTACCTCGCAGCAAGTCTATCAGCGGATACATGTCCACTGTGTCTTTGCTCTTCTGCATGGTCCCCGCGAGAAGTTCGATCAATGTTCATGACTAAGACTCGGGGATCAGTGATCCCCTAGACGTGCATGCAAAGATGAAGACAATGGCTCCCCATAATGATGCAAGTGCAATGAGTCCACGTGCAACAACCTGATTAGTATCTTTTATCAAGAGGATACCAACCTTCATACCCGGCGTGAGGCAAGACTTGCCGCAAGCACATGTTTTTTATAGGAGTTTAGAGAATGTCATCTAACGTAAATTATTTATTTAGAAATAGATGTGCACTATATGCTTGAG
>NW_021255297.1:0-421 GCF_002162155.2 Triticum dicoccoides | reverse complement strand
ATGTTATACTTGTGCTTCAATGAGTTCATGCTGATGCTTGAGATGACAAAGCTTTTCTGTGTTTCCTGCAGGGGGGTGGAGGTGATGCGATCTACTCGGGAATAAGTGAATGATATCATTATGATGCCAAATTAGTCCGCAAATACTGCTGCTTCTAGAATCTGAATGTACCCGCTATGCATGTTGCAGGCAATGAACTATTTTACAAGATAAAATATCAGGAAGGGGCATCTCATAATACTGCAGCTATTAAAAAGAATCCAAATGAGCCCGCGGTAAGGATTTGGTTTACAGTGGTTATACTTTATATATCATCTCAAGGCAACTTTAGCTCATTGGTTAAATTTGATTCTCCGTTCAATTGGTTAAATTTGGTTCTCCCTTCAAGTTAGATGAGCCTCTCATTAATATAAATTCAGTC
>NW_021255296.1:0-1127 GCF_002162155.2 Triticum dicoccoides | reverse complement strand
TTGATTTAAATTGTAATGAAATGGAGGGTGGCGTGGATGATCATGGTGGTGAAGATGAAGTGGAGGAGGTAGATGGGGGGCGTATGAGGAAGCGCAAGCAAAAAAAACATGAGATCGAAGAACTACATGATCTTGGAAGATCAAAACTTGATCAAGGCTTGGAGTGTGGTGTCTCTTGATGCCTGCACGGGTACATCTCAAACCTCCAGGAGATATTGGCAAAGAATCGAAGATCAATACTTCCGCATAATGGCCAAGCATCCCAATAGGACACCACGGACCTTTCGGCCACTCCAAGGGCATTGGGACGTGATCAAGCCGATTTGCAACCATTGGCCAGCTTGCTTGGAACAAGTACGCAATGCACCTCCAAGTGGAACCGTGGCATCCGACTGTGTGAGTTCGTTTTCACGTCCCAAATTGTGCATGTCATTTTGCATCATATGAAGTGATTGCATCATTTGACTTTGTTTAACTTGTGTAGGACAAAATTGTCCAACAAAGATACAAAGACATGGAAGCTTCCAAAGGCAAAAAATTTAAGCTAGAGCATTGTTGGGATATGCTCAAAGAGTGCGAGAAGTGGAAGTTGATTGACAGGGAATCCCCACCGAAGAGAGGTTCACTTACGAACATGGATGAAGATCAAGATGATGATGGCCCAAGAAACTTGAACAAGCCCGATAGTGACAAGAAGACAAAGGAGAAGATCAAGAGGGAACACAACGCTTCGAGTTTGCGGGACAAGATAGATGCCATGGTGCAATCAAATGAGTTGATGTTAGCGAATACATTGGAGACAAAGAAAGTGTTGACCGAGAAGAAGGCACGGGAGAAGCAAGAGAAGTGGCAATTGCTCAAGGACGAGGGGTTGCGCAAGGCGGCCATTGAGGAGAGAAGAGCACGTGCCGCTGAGAAGAAAGCCATGTCCAAGCTTCTTGCCGAAGAGAATAGGATCATGACATTGAACCGCAATGACATGGACGACATCACCAAAGAGTGGCATGATATGGCAAGGAGGGACATCTTGAAAAGGAGGATGCTTGCGTCGGCCGGTGCGTGTTACAGTGTCGTCGATGTTTTCTCATCGGGGGTTTGAACCAATATCGCGATGCATTCAGTGCGCC
>NW_021255295.1:0-1508 GCF_002162155.2 Triticum dicoccoides | reverse complement strand
CTCTCTCGTTGCTATGCATCTCCTAGATAGATCTCGCGTGATCGCAGGAAATTTTTTGAAATTGCATGCTACGTTCCCCAACCAGTTTCGATACCGATGGATGGGGCCTCGAGACTGGAAGTCTGCGGGGTGCCCGCTTCACCAGCCTAGCTTCTGGTGGCCCCGGTTTCCACGACCGAGTATGATGGGAGTCGCGGGCTTCAACTTTGGGTGGCCTCAACTTCTGCATTCAAGGGTGATGGGAGTCATGGGAAGGAGGCACTGCTCTCCCACCGAGCTCGAGCTCTGCCGTGCTCCCGCAGGCACCTTTTCTCTGACACTTTTGTGTGGAGAGCTTGATGCATCATCACGACGAGAGGACGAACGCGACGGTGGGGGATAACCGCCGGAGGTCCGCCCTGCTTCTCCTACGACGGCGGTGGCGGCACCAGTTGGGCACATGGCAGGCGTCCATGTCTAGGCAGGGTTGACTATTGAGGAGGTGATTGCTTTTGGGGGGGAGGGGTCATGGACTGGACATCTTGTGATAGATGCCTTTGTAACCGGACTTAGGCCCAACCTGATGCTGACGACCTGCAGTTGGGGCGTGTCATACGGGAAGCCATGCTTCGTGATATTGAAGCGACTACATGTATGTCTGTTAATACGAGTTGTTCTACTTTGCATTTCTCAGAACATGATACTATTGATAATGTGCGCAACTTAGGGATATCTCTCGGGTCTAACGGGAAGGAAGTAGCAAAACGAGTTAATGACTTTGCAGTTGTGAAGCCTATGAATGATGTTGAAATTAATAATTTGGGCATTACGACACTAAAGACTTTTTGCGAGGATCTCATACCCTTGTGTAAGATAACATGAGTGTTTAGAAATTAAGTATCCTATCATTGTTGAACCTCCCCCTCTCACTTGTTCCACTTCCATGACCAATACATGCAGTAGATCTATTAAACACACATGTCGAATATCAGATACGACTATTGACACTTCCTTTCCCAGAGCCTCCCATGCCCAACACTTCGTGGTCAACTCCCACTCCCAGTAAGCTCACCTCCCTGACCCCTTATTTGCTTCCTCCCCTCCCAGTTATATTAAATGTATGCAATGCTACCACAAGAAGGCAAGTTGGAAAACAAAGCATATGAAGGATACGAAACGACTCTTTCACGGCCGCGCGTTGCAGCGCGCGACCTCTACACGCGAAGCCCACACATGGAAACAACCTGTTTGTGTCGGACATGGGGCCCATGCATGCATGCATATGTGCGCATCCTCCTCCCGTGAATTCCCCTACTGGGCCCAGCTTGCCTTTCATAATCTTCTCCCCCCCCTGATCTCAATGGTGGGGCCCGGCCTGTCCTTCCATTTCAATCTCACGCTGATTGCCTAAACTGGAAATTTTACTTTGTCGAAAACCGAGCGTCGTAACGAGCGCGCGCGAGATAGCAACTCCGTGAAGGCGAAACGACTCTTTCACGGCCGCGCGTTGCAGCGCGCGACCTCTACAC
>NW_021255294.1:0-486 GCF_002162155.2 Triticum dicoccoides | reverse complement strand
TAGCCATAGTAATGCACGTATTCCTATTCAAATGTCTCGCAGTGTTTGGTTCCACTTCATTTAGGCCCGTCCCAAATAACATTTTAATACTACTTGGACGTTTGACAATAAAGACTATATGAATCAAATGCCATCGAAGGTTGGCTAGAGGACAATTGAGAAAGAGGTGCTTAATAGTCTCATCCTGATCACAAAAGCAAGGATGTTGATTACCCTCCCTGCTACGCTTTAATAAGTTATCCTTAGTCAGAATCACCTCCTTGTGAACAAACCACATGAAGACTTTGATTCTTAAAGGTACTGGAATCTTCCAAATATGTAGAAATTTCGGTAAGTCTAAATACATTGATTTCACGGAGAAAATACCATTGACGGATAATTTCCAATGAATCGTGTCTCGCTTCTCAAAGAGGTGAATACCCATCAATCTCTACACTAGCTGCAACCACGGGACTCATCTGTCCCCTACTAAAGATCTCTTTAACT
>NW_021255293.1:0-1737 GCF_002162155.2 Triticum dicoccoides | reverse complement strand
ATTAAAAATGGACTATGTTCCGTCAATTGATAGTTTGAACCGGCTTAAAACTTTGTCGGTTTAAAAAACGCAACAAAAAGAAAGAAATATCTATCAAAGAAAATTGGGAAGCAAAGGCAATGATAAAACCGTTTGCAAAAAGAGGCTTTATTTGAGCCGATCAGATGGCGTTACCATGGTCGGACACGACCAAGCTCCCAATAGGTGTAGCTATGGTTCAAGTCAGCCAGGTCCCCAAATGAAACCATGGCATTTATGCCGATCAAGAGGCGTGGCAATGGTTCGGGTTCGACCAAGCCCCCAAGTGATTCTGTGGCCTTAGGCCGATCAAGAGGCGTGACTGGTTCAGACGTGACCAAGTCCCCAAGTGATCTGGTGGCTCTTGCCGATCAAGAGGTGTTGCATTGGTTCGGACACGACCAAGCCCCCAAGTGATATAACATGATGCTTTGAAAAGCTAACTCAAGGGGTAAACCGGAGGCCATTTTAGAACAACTCCGTGTAACCACACATGATGTAAAAGAACAGATACCCCGCTTTAGCTGAGGTTCTGGTTTATTATATTTAATCATATGTATACATCGCCGTAATATGTACATAAGTAGAGCCAATGGCTCAGGTATAGTAAGGCCGAAGATGAGCTATGTTCCACGGCCTGTTGGTCTCCTCCTCTGATGTACGTGAGTCTTTATACTCTCGAATATCGATCAGATAGTATGACCCATTGTGCAGATTCTTGCTGACCACGAAAGGTCCCTCCCAAGGTGGGGATAGCTTATGCATGTTAGTCTAATCTTGGATGAGCCGAAGCACCAAATCTCCTTCCTGAAAGGTTTTGGTTCTGACTCGGTGACTGTGATAACGACGAAGATCCTGTTGGTAAATCGCCAAGCGGGCGGCTGCTATGTCACATTCTTCATCCAACAGGTCCAAGGCGTCTTGCCGTGCTGTCTCGTTGTCCGCTTCAACATAAGCCGCCACACGACGTGAGTCATGATGGATATCACTGGGGAGAACCGCCTCCGCTCCGTAGACCATGAAGAACGGTGTATATCCTGTTGATCTGTTGGGTGTAGTATTGATGCTCCACAACACAGATGGTAACTCTTCTACCCAACAACCCGGTGTTCTCTGCAAAGGAACCATAAGCCGGGGCTTGATTCCTCTCAAGATCTCTTGATTAGCCCTTTCTGCTTGACCATTGGACTGTGGGTGTGCTACTGATGAAACATCAAGCCGGATGTGCTCCCGTTCGCAGAACTCCTTCATGGCACCCTTGGACAAATTGGTACCATTATCTGTGATGATACTGTGTGGAAAACCAAACCGGAAAATCACTTTTTTGATGAACTGAACCGCCGTGGCCGCATCACACTTGCTAACAGGTTCGGCCTCCACCCACTTTGTAAACTTGTCAACCGCCACCAAGAGGTGGGTCTTCTTATCTTTGTACCTTTTGAAAGGCCCAACCATATCCAGCCCCCAAGTTGCAAACAGCCAAGTAATTGGAATCATTCTCAATTCTTGAGCCGGCACATGAGCACGTCTTGAAAACTTTTGGCAACTGTCACATCGTCTGACCAGATCCTCCGCATCAGCATGAGCAGTTAACCAATAAAAACCATGGCGGAACGCTTTAGCCACCAAAGATTTTGAACCGGCATGGTGACCACAATCTCCTTCGAGGATCTCACGCAAAATTTCACAGCCTTCTTCAGGAGACACACAGTGTTGAAA
>NW_021255292.1:0-1265 GCF_002162155.2 Triticum dicoccoides | reverse complement strand
GTGTAGAAATATGTGGAGCTGGGTTGGCTATATATGGTAGCAAAAGATTAGCAATAATCAATTCAGAGATGCAATGTTGAATAAACGCTCAACGACGGTACTGTGCTGGTCCTAGACTAGACCAAACTAGAGACGCGAGCCTAGAACACTAATGAGGTCACGTGGTAGCACAACTAGCATCAATAAAGGATATGAAGTAGCTCTGGACAGCAAGATATAAGTGAAGATCACAATAGCAGTAGACCTATTTAGAAGCTGATGTTGAGGTGCCAAATACTGAACTAGCTTCTGCAACTATTTAGATGCGGCTCGTTGCTAGCTTTCATTTGAGTACTCGCGGAGTCAAAACAGACTTCATATGAGGAAGTTATGTCTGTTTTACTGAACAGTGCACAAAACAGATTCCAATCCGAATTCAACTACGAGATTGAGTCTAGATAGATCCGAATTTTGTTTTTTTTTTCTCCTCTCTTTTTTTTCTCTGACTTTTTTTTTACTTTTTTTTCTCTATGTTTTTTTTCTCTCTCCCTCTTTCCAAAACAAACTAGATAAGATGTAGATTGGATCAAGCGAAGATGGGAACGATCTTAACTATGATTATGACAATGAACGGTGGGTAGCACGTGGAGGAAATTGATGGATGGGTGGTGGACAGCGGAAGGGATAATGATGCAGCGGCGACGTGACTAATGTGAACAGAACTCGAAACTCTAAACGACCTAGACACTAAGACCAGCAACTCGACACGATGATGCAACCGATAGTTCAACTATGCAAGCAATGAAAAGAAAATTGCAAAGGCTCAGACTGGCTTGGACAAAGGATGAATAGATCTAACTCTTTTTTTGTGGATTTTTCTTGGACAATAGGTAAGAAAATAAATCTAATCTAGGAAAACTGAAAATTCTCACCGAGCAACCTGAAAACTGATACCACTTGATAGAGGCGGGGTGTCCCGATCTTTCGATGAGATGATAACTATCGATTTGATGGAGACGACTTTGACGATCCGACTACAAACGTGCACGATGTTGCGCCTTAGCAATCGTAAACCAACTCCGAGAGGTTATTGACCACGCCGGAGCACAATCAACCTGACCACGAAGGTCTATTCCTGCAAGCAACCGAAGAACAAGCAAGAATATAATAAAAGCAATCTGAATATTGCGAGTATATATGAAGTATTGATAAAGGTGGGGATCCGTAAGCGGTCTTGGTCTGGTCGTTGGACACAAACGAACTACACGAAGTTGCAATGGCTAACT
>NW_021255291.1:0-958 GCF_002162155.2 Triticum dicoccoides | reverse complement strand
ACCGCACCACCTGGTCCCTGCAGGGCACCAGCCACCAGCAAGCAAGTCTCCAGCCAAAGCAATAAAAAAATCAGTATATGAAATAATTGGTTAGAAAGGTGATTAAAAAATTAGAATATAGAAAAAGTATATAATGAATTAAAAACATACCCAAAATTTCATGTCCAGATAATGTTTCTCTATCAATTGTTTTGTTTTCTGTGTCATTTGGATGTCATCAAACATAATCTTTCGTACGACCAAATTAAAGCAATCTCGGTCCATGCCTCCATGGGTAAATCATCCTTTAGCATTTGTTGTTTTTTTTTTGAGAGACAAACTAATTGGATATGGCTTTGAACTTGGGATCCATACTTTTTTTATAATAATAAAATAAAGAAAATAGGTAAGAAATACATATGTCACCTTATACATGTCTATGTGTTTACTGGACATTCTACTACAAATTATCACATATCAGTCGGCATCAACAAGGCAATTATGTCACACAGGTAACTACTAACTACATTTTGGTAGATGGTATTAGGCAACCAGCACCCAAGTAGAGACAGTACGAAAACCTATACGCTCAGGATTGGATGATGATATTCTAGAATTGTTGTTGTCTATGTATGAGAAACCAGTAATAATAATAAATCAACAACAGCAGCAGATGTATGGTTGGCGGTTGCTAAGGTGATATCTAAATTACACAACCAACTATCTTTAGCTTAGATATTCACCTAAGAGGGGAAATCACGGATAACCCATGAAATACTACTTCGTCCTTATTCATACAAACCTAAAAATGTTGGCAAAATGTGCTACTCTTGTTACCCTAGAAGTTATGGTCATTGACAGAAAACTGACTAAAAGATCAGTGCCACCTTTTTTGTTCATTTACTGAATGAAGTGTAGCATCTATGAATATTTCAAGCTTGAATCAAATAGGGAGAAACATAACTTATAGTCTGCACGT
>NW_021255290.1:0-390 GCF_002162155.2 Triticum dicoccoides | reverse complement strand
TCTACGTGATCAGATGACGAACAACAAAAATCGGCTACAAAGGAAGACAAGATCGACTGCAAACGGACATTAACAAACTTCATAACCGGACAAGTTCTTAAACTTCTATAACTAAAAACAATATAAACATTGAGGAGGGGAGGATCACCACTTCATCGCCGGGCCTTTGCCCTTCTGGTCACCGGTGCAACTATAGGCGTCCGCGGCTGGTGGAGGTTGGTCATCCGATGAGGAGGTGCAGCGTTCGCCGTTTTCGGAGTCACGGTCAGAGAGGACGATGAGCCCCTTCATCCGATGGACCGCCCTGTCCTGCTCCCGCTTCAACCTGGAGACCCGAGCTTCTTCGCCGCTGCCTCTTTCGCCTCATGCTTCGACTGCTCAATAGTAAGC
>NW_021255289.1:0-1278 GCF_002162155.2 Triticum dicoccoides | reverse complement strand
GTGTAGAAATATGTGGAGCTGGGTTGGCTATATATGGTAGCAAAAGATTAGCAATAATCAATTCAGAGATGCAATGTTGAATAAACGCTCAACGACGGTACTGTGCTGGTCCTAGACTAGACCAAACTAGAGACGCGAGCCTAGAACACTAATGAGGTCACGTGGTAGCACAACTAGCATCAATAAAGGATATGAAGTAGCTCTGGACAGCAAGATATAAGTGAAGATCACAATAGCAGTAGACCTATTTAGAAGCTGATGTTGAGGTGCCAAATACTGAACTAGCTTCTGCAACTATTTAGATGCGGCTCGTTGCTAGCTTTCATTTGAGTACTCGCGGAGTCAAAACAGACTTCATATGAGGAAGTTATGTCTGTTTTACTGAACAGTGCACAAAACAGATTCCAATCCGAATTCAACTACGAGATTGAGTCTAGATAGATCCGAATTTTGTTTTTTTTTTCTCCTCTCTTTTTTTTCTCTGACTTTTTTTTTACTTTTTTTTCTCTCGTTTTTTTCTCTATGTTTTTTTTCTCTCTCCCTCTTTCCAAAACAAACTAGATAAGATGTAGATTGGATCAAGCGAAGATGGGAACGATCTTAACTATGATTATGACAATGAACGGTGGGTAGCACGTGGAGGAAATTGATGGATGGGTGGTGGACAGCGGAAGGGATAATGATGCAGCGGCGACGTGACTAATGTGAACAGAACTCGAAACTCTAAACGACCTAGACACTAAGACCAGCAACTCGACACGATGATGCAACCGATAATTCAACTATGCAAGCAATGAAAAGAAAATTGCAAAGGCTCAGACTGGCTTGGACAAAGGATGAATAGATCTAACTCTTTTTTTGTGGATTTTTCTTGGACAATAGGTAAGAAAATAAATCTAATCTAGGAAAACTGAAAATTCTCACCGAGCAACCTGAAAACTGATACCACTTGATAGAGGCGGGGTGTCCCGATCTTTCGATGAGATGATAACTATCGATTTGATGGAGACGACTTTGACGATCCGACTACAAACGTGCACGATGTTGCGCCTTAGCAATCGTAAACCAACTCCGAGAGGTTATTGACCACGCCGGAGCACAATCAACCTGACCACGAAGGTCTATTCCTGCAAGCAACCGAAGAACAAGCAAGAATATAATAAAAGCAATCTGAATATTGCGAGTATATATGAAGTATTGATAAAGGTGGGGATCCGTAAGCGGTCTTGGTCTGGTCGTTGGACACAAACGAACTACACGAAGTTGCAATGGCTAACT
>NW_021255288.1:0-1093 GCF_002162155.2 Triticum dicoccoides | reverse complement strand
TTTCAAGAAAAAGGGTAAAGGGAAGAAGGGGGACTTCAAGAAGAACAGCAAGCCAGTTGATGCTCAAATGAAGAAACCCAAGTCTGGACCTAAGCCTGAAACATTTGAAAAGTTCAAAGAATTTCAGAGTGAAGTGGAAAATCATCGTAACAAGAAAATCAAGTTTTTGCGATCTGATTGTGGAGGTGAATATTTGAGTTATGAGTTTGGACTTCATTTGAAACAACGCGGAATAGTTTCGCAACTCACGCCACCTGGAACACCACAACGTAATGGTGTGTCCGAACGTCGTAACCGCGCTTTATTAGATATGGTGCGATCTATGATATCTCTCACTGATTTACCGCTATCGTTTTGGGGTTATGCTTTAGAGACAGTTGCATTCACATTAAATAGGGCACCATCTAAATCCGTTGAGACGACACCTTATGAACTGTGGTTTGGCAAGAAACCCAAGTTGTTTCTTAAAGTTTCGGGCTGCGATGCTTATGTGAAGAAGCTTCAACCTGATAAGCTCGAACCCAAATTGGAGAAATGTGTCTTCACAGGATACCCAAAGGAGACTGTTGGGTACACCTTCTGTCACAGATCCAAAGGCAAAACATTCGTTGCTAAGAATTGATCCTTTCTAGAGAAGGAGTTTCTCTCGAAAGAAGTGAGTGGGAGGAAAGTAGAACTTGATGAGGTAATTGTACCTTCTCCCTTATTGGAAAGTAGTTCATCACTGAAACCAGTTCCAGCGATTCCTACACCAGTAAGTGAGGAAGCTAATGATGATGATCATGAAACTTATGATCAAGTTACTACCGAACCTCGTAGGTCAACCAGAGTAAGATCCGCATCAGAGTGGTACGGTAATCATGTTCTGGAAGTCATGTTACTTGACCATGATGAACCTACAAACTATGAGGAAGCGATGATGAGCCCAGATTCCGCAAAATGGCTTGAGGCCATGAAATCTGAGATGGGATCCATGTATGAGAACGAAGTGTGGACTTTGGTTGACTTGCCCGTTGATCGGTAGGCCATAGAGAATAAATGGATCTTCGAGAAGAAGACTGACGATGTAATATTACAATCTACAAAGCTCGAC
>NW_021255287.1:0-721 GCF_002162155.2 Triticum dicoccoides | reverse complement strand
AAAAACATGCTAGAGTTCTTAAAGCGCCTCAATACCAATGAAGATATACTACTTGCTTACAACTTCCTATGAGTCACACTGTCTTGTACAACAAATTCTGTTTTTGCTTACTAGCTAGCTAGATGTTAATAATTAAGTGTATAGGGTTTAGGGTAGTTGATGAGAGTTATGCACATACCCACTTAATTAAGACATGCAAACGTGTGTGCATGCAGTTATCATTGGATCTTGTTAATCATTAAAGTTGACGAAAGAACAGTTGAAGTACTGGACTCACTACTTAAAAAATAAAGTGACCACTCAATCGTGAAGGGGATAGTCAACAACTAATTTCAATCATTATTAACTATATGTCGACCTCTTTAGTTCATCATTTCCTGATATCAACTATTTAATAACTCGTTTATTCATTTTATTTGCCAGCGGGCACAGCTTGGGCAATGTTCCGGAAAGAGGTTCGAGGTCCATGGAAAGATAAGTTTTATTGGTTTCGACCCAAGGTATAATTAATTAAGTATTACTATTAATTTTACATCATTATCGGTATCTAGTCACATAACTAATACACATGCATATTGATCTCCTTCTTAAAAATTCAATGAGGTGTGGGAGATGCTCCTACCAGAGGACCGCATACGAGCACTTGAAGAGGAAATAGCGGGATTTTTGCTCGACCAGGTCATAGATCTCAAAGGGTAATTCTATTACCAGCTACTGCCCC
>NW_021255286.1:0-1676 GCF_002162155.2 Triticum dicoccoides | reverse complement strand
CGGATTGCCCTTCGCGCGTCTACGGCCGTGGCAGGCGGCCTCCGGGGGCTAGCATGCCACCAAATTTTGTGTAGGCGGCCTCTCACAAGTCTGGAAGTGTTGTGGTGGTTGCAAACGACTGGCACGCGTGTCCGGGGTGTGCCCCCCTCACGGACGGCACCGCCGCCGGCACCTGGAGGGGGGAAACGAACGCGTGGGGTCTACACGGAGGGGATCTTGCTGTGGGTCTGGCCCGGATGTTGCTCCAAATTGTTCCTATGGGCTGAGCTAACACAACCGGGTGGGGAGGTCCACTGGTCAAAGCCCGTCCATGCAAAGTCAAAGGGCTAGATCCCATGGTCAAATGCTATAGGGTTAGGCGGGACGGGGGCACTGGAGGATAGCAATGCCACCGGAGCGTCGCACCGGGCCCTCATACATGCGGGGTGGTGTGGTGGCATGTCCGAAGAGGCGGGACGCGTCTCCGGGGCGTGCCCCCCCCCCTCACGGACGGCGATGACACGGTAGTAGACGTTCTGCGGTAACGATGCGATGTCAATATTACTAAATACTCGGAGCACGATAAAATCATGAGTTTTTCTTTTTGCACGACGTGGGCACATGTGCTATAGGAACGATGGTATTTTTTAATAATTTTTGGTGATGGAGAAGTATCCGAAAAATTCCCTCTACACGGATTGCCCTTCGCGCGTCTACTGCTGTGGCCGGCGGCCTCCGGGGGCTAGCATGCCGCCAAATCTTGCGTAGGCGGCCTCTCACAATTCTGGAAGTGTTGTGTCGGTTGCAAACGCCCGGCACGCGTGTCCGGGGTGTGCCCCCCTCAAGGACGGCGCCGCCGCCGGCACCTGGAGGGGGGAAACGAACGCGTGGGGTCTACACGGAGGGGATCTTGCTGTGGGTCTGGCCCGGATGTTGCTCCAAAGTGTTTCTATGGGCTGACCTAACACAACCGGGTGGGGAGGTCCACTGGTCAAAGCCCGTCGGTGAAAAGTCAAAGGGCTAGATCCCGTGGTCAAACGCTACAGGGTTAGGTGGGACGGGGGCACTGGGGGGCGTAGCAATGCCACCGGAGCGTCGCACCGGGCCCTCATACATGCGGGGTGGTGTGGTGGCATGTCCGAAGAGGCGGGACGCGTCTCCGGGGCGTGCCCCCCCCTCACGGACGGCGATGACATGGTAGTAGATGTTCTGCGGTAACGATGCGGCGTCAATATTACTAAATACTCGGAGCACGATAAAATCATGAGTTTTTTTTTGCACGACATGGGCACATGTGCTATAGGAACGATGGTATTTTTTCATAATTTTTGGTGATGGAGAAGTATCCGAAAAATTCCCTCTACGCGGATTGCCCTTCGCGCATCTACGGCTGTGCCGGCGGTCTCCGGGGGCTAGCATGCCGCCAAATCTTGCATAGGCGGCCTCCCACAAGTCTGGAAGTGTTGTGGCGGTTGCAAACGCCCGGCACGCGTGTCCGGGGTGTGCCCCCCTCACGGACGGCGCCGCCGCCGGCACCTAGAGGGGGGAAACGAACGCGTGGGGTCTACACGGAGGGGATCTTGCTGTGGGTCTGGCTCGGATGTTGCTCCAAAGTGTTCCTATGGGCTGACCTAACACAACCGGGTGGGGAGGTCCACTGGTCAAAGCCCGTCCGTGCAAAGTCAAAGGGCTAGATC
>NW_021255285.1:0-498 GCF_002162155.2 Triticum dicoccoides | reverse complement strand
GGTCCTGGGCGATCTGAACGTTTGGGGAACCTCGGGGTCCGGTTACACGGACCTCGTCAAAACTCGCAGATTTGGTCAATTCTGACCAGTTTTCTATGCTATTACCTACAAATTTTGGGTCCCGGGTCGATCCGAACATTCGGGGAACCCCAAGGTCCGGTTACAGGGATGTCATCAAAACTCGCATATTTGGTCCATTCTGGCCAGTTTTCTATGCTATTACTCACTAATTTTGGGTCCCGGGTCGATCCGAACGTTCGAGGAACCCCGGGATCCGGTTAGAGGGACGTCATCAAAATTCGCATATTTGGTCCAATCTTACCAGTTTTCTGTGCTATTACCCACTAATTTTAGGTCCCGGGGTGATCCTATCATTCGAGGAACCCCGGTGTATGGTTACGGGGACCTCGTCAAAACTTGCATATTTGGAGCATTCTGACCAGTTTTCTGTGCTATTACCCACGAATTTTGGGTCCCGAGTGATCAGAACATTCGGGG
>NW_021255284.1:0-544 GCF_002162155.2 Triticum dicoccoides | reverse complement strand
GTGATGATCGGGTGTGATGGATTCTTACGTTCACATACAACGGGTGTTGACGAGCCTAGCATGTACAGACATGGCCTCGGAACACATGCAATACACTTAGGGTTAACTTGACGAGCCTAGCATGTACAGACATGGCCTCGGAACACAGAAGACCGAAAGGTCGAGCATGAGTCGTATAGAAGATACGATCAACATGAAGATGTTCACCGACGTTGGCTAGTCCGTCTCACGTGATGATCGGACACGGCCTAGTTGACTCGGATCATGTAATCACTTAGATGACTAAAGGGATGTCTATCTAAGTGGGAGTTCATAAGATGAACTTAATTATCCTGAACATAGTCAAAAGGTCTTTTGCAAATTATGTCGTAGCTCACGCTATAGTTCTACTGTTTAGATATGTTCCTAGAGAAAAATTAGTTGAAAGTTGATAGTAGCAATTATGCGGACTAGGTCCGTAAATTGAGGATTGTCCTCATTGCTTCATAGAAGGCTTATGTCCTTAATGCACCACTCAGTGTGCTGAACCTCGAACGTCGTCTGT
>NW_021255283.1:0-1033 GCF_002162155.2 Triticum dicoccoides | reverse complement strand
TTTTTTTCCTATTTTGCTTGATGCTGAGGAAGGTGTGCCTGGGAGCAGAGAATCACTCGAACTCCAGGAGCTGTTGATGTTGGAGAGCCTTGCTTTATTTTGAGGATGCAACTGTCTGCTGCTTCTCTGCTTCTGTTTGCAGCTGTGATACTTTGGTTTCATTTTTTCGACACAGACATACTTTGGATGTAGTTTTTTCTCTGATGTGGTAGGTTGTAGTTTGAATTGTTACGGTCATCAGGTCTTCTCACCATAGTAAATGTTTTGATTGAGAGCATTTACAGGGGTTTCTGATGGTGCTTGAACTCGCTTCCTCCCATTTCCCTCCTGATTTCTTTGGACTGTTGTATTTCCGCTATGAACGTAATGGAAAGGGGCTTTTGCTCAATTCAAAAAAGAACAAAAGAAGCTAGCTGCCCAACAAAGGGGTGCATCGATAGAGACCTCTGCTTCCTATTCTGAAGGATTCATATCACCTGTTCATGTTTTCCTTCAAGCATGTTCTTATTTTCTTCGGCCACTGTTCTTGTCTCAAGATTCATATCATCATTGACTCCTACTTCTGGTTACTGACAATATTTCTTGTCGCAACACACATCAAGTACAGCTATGAGCAATTGTGCATGTTATGTAGATCAGGCAACTTGACTCGGTGAACCGGGAACAATGTTAGACACACAAGAAGAATGGACAACAACAAAATAAAAACACAGCATAGTGTACCTCTCAAAATTCTTCTCCATCTAAGACTAGAGCGCCTATGATTTGTAAATTTTGACCATCAAGTTCAATCTCATGAACAAATGTACCAAATCACAAACAATCTTTACTGTTTTATATTAGAGGTTAACCGATGATACCATATCCATCGGAGGAAGTGGTTGTAGCAGATCTATGGCCTGGCCTCAAATAACATTTGAGAAAATATATATACATATCTACTAGCTTGTTGGAGCACTTCTCAGTAGCTATGTGCAGTTGAGTACTTTGAAGCTCCATTGTGGGTTTATCCTTGCCCATAATCACATAAACT
>NW_021255282.1:0-402 GCF_002162155.2 Triticum dicoccoides | reverse complement strand
AACATTGGAGAGTAGGCTGGCAACCATAGACAAGAGCAATAGTACTGACGACTGCATATATATTTTAGCATACAGCGTAATTAGCAGTTGATCTTTTTCAGCCCATGTGCGAAGTAGAGGAAAGTTGGGTCAGCAGCTCCGTCCTTGTAGTAGGCCAACACCAGGCTGCCATCATCATGCATGCTCTCGCCCACAAAGCTGAAACAGGTCAAGAGGAGCAGCTTTAGAGCTTGCATAAATTGAATGGATATATTACTTCCCAAAAACTGTAATCGCTATAATTTTTTCCCTAAGTATTATGTTTTATATAATAATTTGTCAGCATCTGGAATACCAAAGGAAGAATGAAGTACAAACAATTTTGGGGCAAGGCAAGTAGAGAACTTACAACTGAAAATCCGC
>NW_021255281.1:0-384 GCF_002162155.2 Triticum dicoccoides | reverse complement strand
AGGAGGGCGCGCCCCTCCCCCCTACTGGGCGCGCCCCCCTGTCTCGTGGGCCCCTCAAGCACCTCCCGACCTACTTCTTTCGCCTATATAAGCCTACATACCCTAAAACCACCGAATATCAAGATAGATCGGGAGTTCCGCCACCGCAAGCCTATGTAGCCACCAAGAACCTCTCGGGAGTACGTTCTGGCACCCTGCCGGAGGGGGATCCCATCACCGGTGGCCATCTTCATCATCACGGCGCTCTCCATGACAAGGAGGGAGTAGTTCACCCTCGGGGCTGAGGGTATGTACCAGTAGCTATGTGTTTGATCTCTCTCTGTCTCTCGTGTTCTCTCTCATGTTCCCTCTATGGCACGATCTTGATGTATCCCGAGCTTTGCT
>NW_021255280.1:0-882 GCF_002162155.2 Triticum dicoccoides | reverse complement strand
AGGAGTACTACAGGTGTCTCCAATGGTCGATGTTGGGTTGGCGTATTTCGAGATTAGGATTTGTCACTCCGATTGTCGGAGAGGTATCTCTGGGCCCTCTCGGTAATACACATCACATAAGCCTTGCAAGCATTACAACTAATATGTTAGTTGTGAGATGATGTATTACGGAACGAGTAAAGAGACTTGCCGGTAACGAGATTGAACTAGGTATTGGATACCGACGATCGAATCTCGGGCAAGTAACATACCGATGACAAAGGGAACAACGTATGTTGTTATGCGGTCTGACCGATAAAGATCTTCGTAGAATATGTAGGAGCCAATATGGACATCCAGGTCCCGCTATTGGTTATTGACCAGAGACGTGTCTCGGTCATGTCTACATTGTTCTCGAACCCGTAGGGTCCGCACGCTTAAGGTTACGATGACAGTTATATTATGAGTTTATGCATTTTGATGTACCGAAGGTTGTTCGGAGTCCCAGATGTGATCACGGACATGACGAGGAGTCTCGAAATGGTCGAGACGTAAAGATTGATATATTGGAAGCCTATATTTGGATATCGGAAGTGTTCCGGGTGAAATCGGGATTTTACCGGAATACCGGGAGGGTTACCGGAACCCCCCGGGAGCTATTTGGGCCATAGTGGGCCTTGGTGGAAAAGAGAAGGGGCTGCCCTAGATGGGCTGCGCCCCCCCCCCCCCTTCCCCTAGTCCTATTAGGACTAGGAGAGGTGGCCGGCCCCCTCCTCCTCTTTTCCCCTCCGAGGAATCCTAGTTGGACTAGGATTGGAGGGGGAATCCTACTCCCAGAGGGAGTAGGACTCTCCTGCGCCTCCCCCCCTTGGCCGGCCAGGCTCCCCTCCTCTCCTCCTTTAT
>NW_021255279.1:0-389 GCF_002162155.2 Triticum dicoccoides | reverse complement strand
TGGCATGGTATCATGGAGCAGCATCAACATGTCGTGGTAAAAAAATTGTCCTATTTGGGGCAGGCTTGGGTATAAGCTTCTCACAAACTACAGCTTCTCACAACAAGCCTGATGTTTTCGATACGCAACGTGCCGCCTTTGGGGACGAAACGATATCTGTTGCCTCTTATTGCTCTCAAAAAATTTCTAGTGCCAACATAGAACAACACGAGTGTTGTGTTAAGTTTTGGAATTTTTCGTGGTTCGCTTGGACATTTTTATACATTAAATGGGTTTTCTATGCATTTCATGAGCATAATTCAAATTTGAAATACAAGCACATGCTCCAGTGCATATAAATTGGTTGAAAAAACAAATCTGTGTCCTTGGGTGCATGCTGAGGTCCCATG
>NW_021255278.1:0-419 GCF_002162155.2 Triticum dicoccoides | reverse complement strand
TAGCCGTAGTTCGGCCAGGGCTCTCCGGATAGCGAGAGATGCTTCAGCGAATTTAAGATATCGCCAAAGGGTGAGTGCTGAAAGATGTCCACAGCAGTGAATTCCATGATCGGCGCCCAGTCGGATTCGACTGGCAGGGGCGCAGGAGGTTCGGAGTCCGGCAGAGAGTCCGGCACCTCGGAGTCATGACCTTTATGCGGGACAAGGTAAGTGTTCGGCTCCATCACCGTAGAAGTTGCAGCTCCCGAGGCGGTGTCCAGCCATCCGTCCTCGATCTGAGCGATCGGCTCCGGACTATGGGTCGGAGCGGATTCGTGTGCGGCCTCCAAGGTGCTGTCCGGTGGCAGAGTTAGGTCGTGCCCATCGTGACAGCGCGGCACGCTCGGCTGTGGCTCAGATCCATCAAAGATCAAGTCCCC
>NW_021255277.1:0-385 GCF_002162155.2 Triticum dicoccoides | reverse complement strand
GGGAGAAGCAAGCGTCACGAAGTACGGCTCGGTGACGCCTATGATTCATGGCGCTCTCCACTTCTGAATTTGTAGCGGATAGTCTATCTGCATCCTCTGTAGGGGGAGTATCCGGCGTCCGCCCCATGTTGGCTTCTGCCTCTATGTCCGGTCCTGGAGCCCGACTGGTGGAAGCATGATCAGCAGCCTCACCGGACATATTTCAGCAAGCATTTTTTCTGTTAAAGAAACATGGACGTCATTACATTTTGAGAAAGACGACAACCACGGAGCGGGGTTTTTGTCATACCTCTGCGACGGCGTCTCCGTCCTGACCGCCTTCCTTTTTGGCCTACCGTCCTCGGTGCCTCTTGCTGGCGAGTTGCTGCGGGTTCAGCACGGCGTC